>NC_089810.1:3620469-3720469 GCF_029633855.1 Hoplias malabaricus
CTAGGTCTGTCACAAAAATCCCATTCTACTCCTCAGTGCTGTCCTCTGTGTTCACTGTGTGTGTGTTTACAGTGTTTTAGCCTCCGCTCGGTTCTGTTCTTCGCTGTTCTCAGGTTCTATTTATAACGTGTTTAAATTCCAGTGTCTGAGTGTTTGCTGAAAGTTACCTGTTATAAAGGTGTAATTGCATTATTACGCTCTGATATCATATCGACCACAGGAAATGGCTACAGTCACAGGCCCAGGGGCTTCCTGCCGAATGTGAACACACTCATATCCTGTTTCCTGAGCCGTGCTGAGGTTAATGTTTAGTCTCTGAGCCACTGACCGTGGGGTGAACAGTAAACTCTTTTTCTTCTTCAGATAAAAAGTGTGAGTGCAGATAACGCCGGCTCCTACCTCTGCTCCGTGTGCAATTTTCGGGAGGAGAGATGGTCCGACCCGGCTGAAGTGAAGCTCGGTAAGAAGTGGTGTTTCATGTTCTGAGCATTTAGGTTCAGTCCCATTTCTGATTCCCCGTTTCTGAGTGTCCTCTCTCTCTCCTCGGAGCTGAGTTACAGGGCGCAGTGGTTAAATCTCCCCCTACGACACGAGACGACCCTTCAACACCCTGATACTTTATCAGAACACAAATAAAACAGAGCAGCGCTTCATTCCCAGGCGACTAGCGCCGCTCTGTAGCAGCTCTGCACCAGTCTGCAGTGATATCAGAGGAGCTGCTGGACTTTAGTTACATTTAGAGCCTCATTCTCCTTCAGAAGAGTTCCACAATCAGAGATTACCTCCCTCTCCTCACTCTTCTGTGACATGGAGCTCAGCTCAGATTCTCATTCTGCAGAGTTCTGTTCCTACTACAGTTCCACCTTAAATGCTGCAGCAGCCTCAGGCACCATGATCTGCCCCAAACAGCGCCCTACACCCTAAATAGTGCACTTTACAGATTTATAAAAGTAATTCCACTCCACCACTACATTGTGTACTACACAGTGTAGAGGAAGATGTGTGAGACCCTGGTGGTGTGGAGGTGTAACTGCAGAGAAGAATAAACGCTCACAGCGGCGTAGGGCTCTTGCGTAGCTCAGTGTCGAAGCTGAAGTGTGAATGGCCCTCGGCTGGAGAGGACGTCACGGTTGGTGCAGAGGCCGGTGGAAAGCACAGTGGTTAATGATTAAAGCTGAGAGAGAGGGAGAGAACAATGCTCTGTGGAGGTTCTTCTGTTATTGTGACTGATTCAGAAACTTTAACCTGTTGAACTCTGTGATTTATTTGTGCCCATGCTACCTTCCAAGAATCAGGGTTTTTCCGTTTCTGTGAAGGTACTCCACCCAGACTCCTTTAAACTCACTTCAAACACACACCAGCCACAGCATTAAAGCCACCCGTGTGTTTCTGCACTCGCCGCCTCCAGCCCCACTTACTGTGTCACCTGTGGCTCTGCATACTTAGCCCCACCTCAGGACCCCCACAGAGCAGGTGTGATTCAGGCGGTGGATCATTCTCCGCATGTGGAGGCGGTGTGTGTGGATCAGACACAGCAGCGCTGATTGACTGGTTTTAATGTTATGGCTGAGCAGTGTGTGTAATCTGGTGTGAAACCAGCTCTTTTAGAGCTTCCTTTTTTGTGTCTCACCATGGAACTCGAGCCATGGTTTGTTCCCCTGTGTGTGTGCGTGTGTGTGTGTGTGTGTGTGTGGGTGTGAGAACTGGAAGTGAGAAGTGTTTTTGTCAGTTACGGCTGGATTGTATCTGTGCTCCATTTCCCTGAGTCATGCCTCTGACCTCTTTTCTCGTCTCCCACAGCTGGCCCCGAGAAGCCTGCAGCGCCCCCACTCTCAGGTACGTCTCAGAGAGCTCTGCAGTGTCCGGTGTGAACTTTCCCCTTTCTGCCCTCCCTCTGTTTCTGAGCTCTGTAAAATCCCAGCTTCAATCCACTTTAGTTTAACACCCTCCTCAACCTCGTGGTGTTCATTAGCACTGCACTTTCATTAGGTTCAAATTAAATCAAACACGTCCTGGATACGAGAGTTAAACTAGCACCGTCCCCGAGACCCTGGAGCTGTGTGGGGTTTATCTCTCTAATAACTCTCTCTCTCTCTCTCTCTCTCTCTCTCTCTCTCTCTCTCTCTCTCTCTCTCACACACACACACACTCATACAATCTCTCACACACACACACACTCATACAATCTCTCTCACACACACACACTCATACAATCTCTCTCACACACACACACTCATACAATCTCTCTCACACACACACACTCATACAATCTCTCTCACACACACACTCATACAATCTCTCACACACACACACACTCATACAATCTCTCACACACACACACTCATACAATCACACACACACACACACACACACACACACTCATACAATCACACACACACACACACACACTCATACAATCACACACACATACAAACACACACACACACACACTCATACAAACACACACACACACACACTCATACAAACACACACACACACACACACACTCATACAAACACACACACACACACACACACTCATACAAACACACACACACACACACACTGTCACACACACACTCTCTCTCACTCACACACACACACTCATACAAACACACACACACTCTCACACACGCACACACACACACTCATACAAACACACACACACACACTCATACAAACACACACACACACACACAAACACACACACACACTGTCACACACACACACTCTCTCTCACTCACACACACACTCATACAAACACACACACACACACTCATACAAACATACACACACACACACTCATACAAACACACACACACTCATACAAACACACACACACACACACACACTCATACAAACACACACACACACACACACACACACTCATACAAACACACACAAACACACTTATACAAACAAACACACACACACACACACTCATACAAACACACACACACACACTCATACAAACACACACACACACACACACATACAAACACGCACACACACACACTGTCACACACACACACACACTCACAGAGCAGTAGGCACCCATCCCTGTGCCCACAGCACAGCAGCAGTTAATAGTTCGGAGTCTTGCCCAAGGGCACTAGGGCCACACCAGATAATGATGTTAATAGAGACATATTTATTCTGTTAATATTTGAGTGTTTCCCTCTCAGTTAAATCTCATTCTCCCAGGTTTTTAAATCTATCTCCCATCTGTGTCAGAGGCAGCCGAGGCCTCGAGGTTAGTCTCGGGACTGGGAGGTTGCTGGTTCTGTACCTGATCCGACAGGTAATGGAGTAGAAGGAGGCGAAGGAACAGCACTTTCTCCTCCCTTAACATCCACAGCTGCCGTGCCCTTGGGCAGGTTCCCTAACCCCTAACTGCTGCCGTGGGCATGGGGGAGGCTCTAGTGCGCCCCCTCTGTCCAGCCTCGGAGCGCTCAGGCCACTCGACACTTTCCAGATCCCTAGTGTCCTCCATTCGCTGCGAGAGTCCCCTCTTCAGCTCTCAAACCTCATAAAGGAGTCACCTTTAGTGAGTAATTAAAGAAAACGACTAGCACCAGGAACAGAGGCTTTCTGTAAAACCCTGAGCTGCTTCTCACAGAGACACAACTCCCACAGAATAAACATAAATTTATTTATTTATTATTTATAAAAATAACATTTACAAGAACATAAACAGCCCATTCTCTTTCTCTTCAGTGTTCTGCAGCTCCATTGTAGTTCTCAATCCCACCTCCATCCTGATTTAACTCCCTGTGTTTATTTACTGAGAGAGAGAGAGAGAGAGAGAGAGGGGGAGAGATAGAGAGAGATAGATGGAGAGAGAGAGAGCTGGAGAGAGAGAGAGAGAGAGAGAGCTGGAGAGAGAGAGAACAGAGAGAGAGCGCTGCCAGAGACACGTTTACTCCTGTTTCCGTTTGCCCTTCACTCTTTACAAGTGTTTACTGAGCTGACTGTGTGTAAACAGTAAACTCTGGAACTACACACTTGATGTAACCTTTTTGTTTAGCCACAGACAAAGTGGCGCTGCTGATCGGGAACCTGAACTACACACACCACCCCAGACTGATGGCCCCCGTCATGGACGTCCAAGAGCTGGCGGGGCACCTGCAGCAGCTGGACTTCCGAGTGGTGTCCTTGCTGGACCTCACGCTGCAGGAGATGGATGCGGCCATTGAGAGGTTCCTGCAGCTCCTGGACCGTGGAGTGTACGGTAAGGGCCTCTGCCTGCAGGGTATGTGCTGAGTCACGGCGCAGCTCTGACGCAATGTTTCCCGTTCAGGATGACCTCGGCGCTGAGTCATGCCCCTCACGGGTCGAGCTGGATTCCTCTGGTCGACCACAGACGCTGTGGACAGCAGCCAGGGACTGTGCGCTGTTGAGAAATCACTTGCTTCTGACAAGAACCAAATATCTGAGCTCCAAGTGGAGGTGGCTGCAGGAGTGTGTGTGTGTGTGTGTGTGCGTCACACCTCTAGTTTTGCCAGTCATTTGTGATACAATCGACTGAGACATTTATAATCACTAGGTGAGAACAGGGCCTAAGATTCATATTCATTAAACACAGTGACACATGACAGAACCCAGGTTTAATCCCAAATCACTCCATCCTCCCTCTGTAGTGCACTACACACGTCCTGAAACAACTGAATCTAGATCTTAACACTGCAGTATATATTTCTAACACACATCATTTCTATTTATTCGTCTGTGTGAATCTGAACTCTAGTGCTGTCTGTGTATGTACAGTGTAGTTTATGACTGATGTAGTTCACTGTAGAGGGAGAGAGGAGCTGTGTGTGTACAGTGTAGTTTATGACTGATGTAGTTCACTGTAGAGGGAGCGAGGAGCTGTGTGTACAGTGTAGTTTATGACTGATGTAGTTCACTGTAGAGGGAGCGAGGAGCTGTGTGTGTACAGTGTAGTTTATGACTGATGTAGTTCACTGTAGAGGGAGTGAGGAGCTGTGTGTGTACAGTGTAGTTTATGACTGATGTAGTTCACTGTAGAGGGAGCGAGGAGCTGTGTGTGTACAGTGTAGTTTGTGACTGATGTAGTTCACTGTAGAGGGAGAGAGGAGCTGTGTGTGTACAGTGTAGTTTGTGACTGATGTAGTTCACTGTAGAGGGAGCGAGGAGCTGTGTGTGTACAGTGTAGTTTGTGACTGATGTAGTTCACTGTAGAGGGAGTGAGGAGCTGTGTGTACAGTGTAGTTTGTGACTGATGTAGTTCACTGTAGAGGGAGCGAGGAGCTGTGTGTGTACAGTGTAGTTTGTGACTGATGTAGTTCACTGTAGAGGGAGCGAGGAGCTGTGTGTACAGTGTAGTTTGTGACTGATGTAGTTCACTGTAGAGGGAGTGAGGAGCTGTGTGTGTACAGTGTAGTTTATGACTGATGTAGTTCACTGTAGAGGGAGAGATGAGCTGTGTGTGTACAGTGTAGTTTATGACTGATGTAGTTCACTGTAGAGGGAGCGAGGAGCTGTGTGTACAGTGTAGTTTGTGACTAATGTAGTTCACTGTAGAGGGAGTGAGGAGCTGTGTGTACAGTGTAGTTTGTGACTGATGTAGTTCACTGTAGAGGGAGCGAGGAGCTGTGTGTACAGTGTAGTTTGTGACTGATGTAGTTCACTGTAGAGGGAGCGAGGAGCTGTGTGTGTACAGTGTAGTTTGTGACTGATGTAGTTCACTGTAGAGGGAGCGAGGAGCTGTGTGTACAGTGTAGTTTGTGACTGATGTAGTTCACTGTAGAGGGAGTGAGGAGCTGTGTGTGTACAGTGTAGTTTATGACTGATGTAGTTCACTGTAGAGGGAGAGATGAGCTGTGTGTGTACAGTGTAGTTTATGACTGATGTAGTTCACTGTAGAGGGAGCGAGGAGCTGTGTGTACAGTGTAGTTTGTGACTAATGTAGTTCACTGTAGAGGGAGTGAGGAGCTGTGTGTGTACAGTGTAGTTTGTGACTGATGTAGTTCACTGTAGAGGGAGCGAGGAGCTGTGTGTGTACAGTGTAGTTTATGACTGATGTAGTTCACTGTAGAGGGAGCGAGGAGCTATGTGTGTACAGTGTAGTTTGTGACTGATGTAGTTCACTGTAGAGGGAGCGAGGAGCTGTGTGTGTACAGTGTAGTTTATGACTGATGTAGTTCACTGTAGAGGGAGCGAGGAGCTATGTGTGTACAGTGTAGTTTGTGACTGATGTAGTTCACTGTAGAGGGAGTGAGGAGCTGTGTGTGTACAGTGTAGTTTATGACTGATGTAGTTCACTGTAGAGGGAGAGATGAGCTGTGTGTGTACAGTGTAGTTTATGACTGATGTAGTTCACTGTAGAGGGAGAGAGGAGCTGTGTGTACAGTGTAGTTTGTGACTGATGTAGTTCACTGTAGAGGGAGTGAGGAGCTGTGTGTGTACAGTGTAGTTTGTGACTGATGTAGTTCACTGTAGAGGAAGTGAGGAGCTGTGTGTGTACAGTGTAGTTTATGACTGATGTAGTTCACTGTAGAGGGAGAGATGAGCTGTGTGTGTACAGTGTAGTTTATGACTGATGTAGTTCACTGTAGAGGGAGCGAGGAGCTGTGTGTACAGTGTAGTTTGTGACTGATGTAGTTCACTGTAGAGGGAGTGAGGAGCTGTGTGTGTACAGTGTAGTTTGTGACTGATGTAGTTCACTGTAGAGGGAGCGAGGAGCTGTGTGTGTACAGTGTAGTTTATGACTGATGTAGTTCACTGTAGAGGGAGCGAGGAGCTATGTGTGTACAGTGTAGTTTGTGACTGATGTAGTTCACTGTAGAGGGAGCGAGGAGCTGTGTGTGTACAGTGTAGTTTATGACTGATGTAGTTCACTGTAGAGGGAGCGAGGAGCTATGTGTGTACAGTGTAGTTTGTGACTGATGTAGTTCACTGTAGAGGGAGTGAGGAGCTGTGTGTGTACAGTGTAGTTTATGACTGATGTAGTTCACTGTAGAGGGAGAGATGAGCTGTGTGTGTACAGTGTAGTTTATGACTGATGTAGTTCACTGTAGAGGGAGAGATGAGCTGTGTGTGTACAGTGTAGTTTATGACTGATGTAGTTCACTGTAGAGGGAGAAAGGAGCTGTGTGTACAGTGTAGTTTGTGACTGATGTAGTTCACTGTAGAGGGAGTGAGGAGCTGTGTGTGTACAGTGTAGTTTATGACTGATGTAGTTCACTGTAGAGGGAGTGAGGAGCTGTGTGTGTACAGTGTAGTTTATGGCTGTATTCACGTGGATGGGAGTCCAAACCGCAGACAAAATCCTTTTTAAAAATAAACAGCTCTATGTGGCTACACATGGGCCTAATCCCAGCAGAAACATGAGGAGGAACCTGAGACCACCCCCTGCTCTCGCTGACTGCAGGCGGCTCTGTGAAAGCCAGTCGTGCTGAGGGTGCTGTGTTTGTGGTGAAACGTCTGCAGGTGTTGGTGTTACCACAGTTCTCACTCTGAGGTTACACACAGCGAGGCCTGGGTTTGGCAGCCAGCTGCTGTGGCAGCTCTCCCGGATTCAGGAGGACGTGAAACTGAACCTGGGACCCGAGCTTGGGTTAGAAAAGCCACGTTCAGGTTGTGTTTTCCGGATTAACACCCAGCACATCTCTTTCAGATGCTCTTCGTCTGTCCTGAGGCTGCTTTAAAACCTGCTGCTGAAGTCTCAGCTCCTCTCACTGAACGACTGAGTGTGTTTATCGCTGCAGACACGACTTAAACAAACACTGAATTACTGAAGAACAAAGAAAAAACCCATCACAGCACAGCGTAGTCAGACACTGCTGTTCTATCACTCAAGATATTACACACATCAGCCATAACATTGAAACCACCCTCTCCCCTTGTTCTTCAGTGCTCAGGACCCCCACAGAGCAGGTGTGATGTGGTGGTGGATCATTCTCAGCGCTGCAGTGACACTGACGTGGTGGTGGTGTGTTAGTGTGTGTTGTGCTGGTGTAGAGTGGATCAGACACAGCAGTGCTGCTGGAGTTTTTAACCCCTCAGTGTCACTGCAGCGCTGAGAATGATCCACCACCACATCACACCTGCTCTGTGGGGGTCCTGAGCGCTGAAGACCATGTGATAGCACTTCTTTGTTTCCTGTTATGATTCTGAAAGTGAATAATAAGCATGAAACACTACCACGGTGACCCCTTGCAGTGTCAGAAGAGTTAGGACTATAAGCCCCAGTGGCTCTGAGCTCTGTGAGGTGGTGTGGGTTTTATGGGCCGATGTTATCACGCTGTAGCGCTTGAGGTGGCCTCCTCTGCTCAGCCGTGGTGGGTCAGGTCACTGGGACACATGAACGGAGGTGTTCAGAAAGCTCCAGACCACACAGCTCTTTCTGAATCATGTGGAGTCGGTGGTGGAGGAGGCTTGGGTTTATCCTCCTCTGCAGATCAGACCACATCCGGCAGAGCGGCTTCCTGACCCTGCTGGTGTCATTGGTGGAAAACCTGAGGGCCCTGAAACCACAGCACGTTTTCCGACGACAGTTTCTGAGAAAGCGTGAGCTGCAGCTGGGTAAACTGAATGTTTAGCCTTGTTTGTGTGGTGACTTTTATGCTGGAAATAAGTTCTGTATCTGTAATGGTGCTTTTCCATTGAATGGTACATACTCTACTGGACTCTACTGGTCTCTACTAGACTCTAATGGACTCTACTGGACTTTACTGGTCTCTACTGGACTCTATTGGTCTCTACTAGACTCTACTGGTCTTTACTGGACTCTACTGGACTCTACCGGTCTCTACTGGTTTCTACCAGTCTCTACTGGATGCTATTGATTTCTACTGGTCTCTACTAGACTCTACTGGACTGTACAGGTCTCTACTGGTCTGTACTGAACTCTACTGGACTCTACTGGACTCTGCCGGGCTCTATTGGTCTCTATTGGTCTCTACTGGACTCTACTGGACTCTACTGATCTCTACTGGACTCTGCCGGTCTCTACTGGTCTCTACTGGTCTCTACTGGACTCTAATGGGCTCTACTGGACTCTAATGGGCTCTACTGGTCTCTACTGGTCTCTACTGGTCTCCAATGGAATCTACTGGTCTCTAATGGACTCTACTGAACTCTACTGGGCTCCAATGAACTCTACTGGTCTCTACTGGACTCCAATGGACTCTACTGGTCTCTACTGGACTATACAGGACTCTGCTGGACTCTACTGGACTCTAATAGCACTACAGGTCTCTACTGGTCTCTACTGGTCTCTACTGAACTCTACTCTCTGATTGGTCCCTGGTTGGTTTCCCACTCCCACAGCTCCCCCCTGAAATGTACTGGTTGTTGTCTCTAATCCTGTCTCTAAGGGGAAAGGTGGGCTTTGGAAACCACAACAACGGCGGCAGTAATGTTAAGCAGTGTTTACTCATGGTGTACTGGCGTGTTGTTTTTGTTTGGGACTGAACACAGCTCCGTCATCAGTTCAGACAGATCAGTAGAGTTTGTTCCTTCCTTGTTGCAGCATCCAGCTCTCGCTGGATTCTTTCGTCGGCCACCGATCCAAGGAGATACACCAAGTAGATTTGATGAAAGTAGAGTAGGGACCCTGCAGTGGAAAACACTGTAACATTATCAGTTTAACTGTAACTAATACAGATGTGTGAAACTGTTAGAATAATCTCTTCCTTCTTGCGCCGTCAGTGCTGACCACTTCTGCTTTTCTCTGATTTTGTCTGAGGCCCTGTCCATCTCTGTTTCAGCTGTGTTTTACTACGCCGGACACGGGTACGAACACATGGGCAGGAACTACCTGGTGGCAGTGGATGCGCCCCGACCCTATCGCACCCTCAACTGCGTCTGCGTGCAGAGGGTCATGTGCAGGATGCAGGAGAGGAGAGCAAGCCTCAACGTCATCCTGCTCGACACCTGCAGGAAATGGTAGGTCTGACCCTCAGAGAAACTTGTGTACCCGGTGTAGGAGAACCCTGTGTACCCCAGGTGTAGGAGATCCCTGTGTACCCCAGGTGTAGGAGATCCCTGTGTACCCCAGGTGTAGGAGATCCCTGTGTACCCCCGGTGTAGGAGAACCCTGTGTACCCCTGTGTATGAGAACCCTGTGTACCCCTGTGTATGAGAACCCTGTGTACCCCGCTGTATGAGAACCCTGCATACCCACGGTGTATGAGACCCCTGTGTATCCCAGATGTAGGAGAACCCTGTGTACACCGGTGTAGGAGAACCCTGTGTACTCCAGGTTTAGGAGAACCCTGTGTATCCCCGGTGTAGGAGAACCCTGTGTACCCCCAGTGTAGGAGAACCCTGTGTACCCTGGTGTAGGAGAGCCCTGTGTACCCCAGGTGTAGGAGAACCCTGTGTACCCCAGGTGTAGGAGAACCCTGTGTACCCCAGGTTTAGGAGAACCCTGTGTACCCCCGGTGTAGGAGATCCCTGTGTAACCCGGTGTACGAGAACCCTGTGTACCCCAGGTGTTGGAAAACCCTGTGTACCCTGGTGTAGGAGCCCCCTGTGTACCCCCGGTGTAGGAGAACCCTGTGTACCCCAGGTGTAGGAGAACCCTGTGTACCCCAGTGTAGGAGAACCCTGTGTACCCCAGGTTTAGGAGAACCTTGTGAACCCCAGGTGTAGGAGAACCCTGTGTACCCCCAGTGTAGGAGAACCCTGTGTACCCCCGGTGTATGAGAACTTTTATGAAATCATAGTCAGTTAGAAACATTGGGAGTATTAAAATATTAATTACAATTAAAGTTTTTTTTGTCATAGCTGCCTAATAGTGTGATTTCTTTTGTTATATTATTATTATTATTGTTATTATTATTATTATTATTATTAAAACATGACATCAGCCAATCAGAAACAGCTCCAGAGCCCAGTGATCCAGTAGCTGGAGATGAGCAGGAGTTAAAGCAGGAGAGTAAAGGAGGGGAGGGTGTGGTCTGTCCTGGAGTCTGGAGTCCAGCCGTGCCCCACGCTCTGTTCAGACTTCCTCAGTTTAGTCTCTAAGCTCAGCTCCACTTCACTGACAGACTCTGTGAGTAAATATAAACCCTGTGCTGTGTTTTTGGACGTTGTTTGACCACTCTTCACTCATCGGGTCATTACAGGTTCAAACAGACTGGACCTGCCTCTGACATAAAACCTCTGGCTCCTTTGGGGAACACGGTGTACGGATACGCCACGTGAGTACCCTCCACTCTCCCTGAGATGTTAAACCTGTACAGTGCAGTGTCTCTGGAGGTGTGACACACCCTCATCTGCTGCCCCCAGGACCGAGGACGCAGAGGCTTTTGAGGTCCAGGATGGAGGCAAAAGCACAGGGATCTTCACCAAGTACCTGAACAAATACATCCTCCAGCCACAGAAGGTCACCCACGTCCTGGAGCAGGTCTCTGAGGGTGAGTATCTGCCCCCTGCTGCATTTATCTATTCAGCTGCGCAGCCGAAAGTTTCGGTCAGGCTCCAGTTCTTGGGAGTTGTAGGGTGTTTCCTGATTTTTCATTTAAAAACTAATAACAGTGATCAGTTTGTTACTGATGTAGTTCACTGTAGAGGGAGCAAGGAGCTGTGTGTGTACAGTGTAGTTTGTGACTGATGTAGTTCACTGTAGAGGGAGTGAGGAGCTGTGTGTGTACAGTGTAGTTTATGACTGATGTAGTTCACTGTAGAGGGAGCGAGGAGCTGTGTGTGTACAGTGTAGTTTGTGACTGATGTAGTTCACTGTAGAGGGAGAGAGGAGCTGTGTGTGTACAGTGTAGTTTATGACTGATGTAGTTCACTGTAGAGGGAGCGAGGAGCTGTGTGTGTACAGTGTAGTTTATGACTGATGTAGTTCACTGTAGAGGGAGCGAGGAGCTGTGTGTGTACAGTGTAGTTTGTGACTGATGTAGTTCACTGTAGAGGGAGAGAGGAGCTGTGTGTGTACAGTGTAGTTTATGACTGATGTAGTTCACTGTAGAGGGAGAGAGGAGCTGTGTGTACAGTGTAGTTTATGACTGATGTAGTTCACTGTAGAGGGAGCGAGGAGCTGTGTGTACAGTGTAGTTTATGACTGATGTAGTTCACTGTAGAGGGAGCGAGGAGCTGTGTGTGTACAGTGTAGTTTGTGACTGATGTAGTTCACTGTAGAAGGAGCGAGGAGCTGTGTGTGTACAGTGTAGTTTGTGACTGATGTAGTTCACTGTAGAGGGAGCGAGGAGCTGTGTGTGTACAGTGTAGTTTATGACTGATGTAGTTCACTGTAGAGGAAGCGAGGAGCTGTGTGTGTACAGTGGAGTTTGTGACTGATGTAGTTCACTGTAGAGGGAGCGAGGAGCTGTGTGTGTACAGTGGAGTTTGTGACTGATGTAGTTCACTGTAGAGGGAGCGAGGAGCTGTGTGTGTACAGTGTAGTTTATGACTGATGTAGTTCACTGTAGAGGAAGCGAGGAGCTGTGTGTGTACAGTGTAGTTTATGACTGATGTAGTTCACTGTAGAGGAAGCGAGGAGCTGTGTGTGTACAGTGGAGTTTATGACTGATGTAGTTCACTGTAGAGGGAGCGAGGAGCTGTGTGTGTACAGTGTAGTTTATGACTGATGTAGTTCACTGTAGAGGAAGCGAGGAGCTGTGTGTGTACAGTGTAGTTTATGACTGATGTAGTTCACTGTAGAGGAAGCGAGGAGCTGTGTGTGTACAGTGGAGTTTATGACTGATGTAGTTCACTGTAGAGGGAGCGAGGAACTGTGTGTGTACAGTGTAGTTTATGACTGATGTAGTTCACTGTAGAGGGAGCGAGGAGCTGTGTGTGTACAGTGTAGTTTATGACTGATGTAGTTCACTGTAGAGGGAGAGAGGAGCTGTGTGTGTACAGTGTAGTTTATGACTGATGTAGTTCACTGTAGAGGGAGTGAGGAGCTGTGTGTGTACAGCGTAGTTTATGACTGATGTACTTCACTGTGGAGGGAACGAGGAGCTGTGTGTGTACAGTGTAGTTTATGACTGATGTAGTTCACTGTAGAGGGAACGAGGAGCTGTGTGTGTACAGTGTAGTTTATGACTGATGTAGTTCACTGTAGAGGGAGTGAGGAGCTGTGCGTGTACAGTGTAGTTTATGACTGATGTAGTTCACTGTAGAGGGAGAGAGGAGCTGTGTGTACAGTGTAGTTTGTGACTGATGTAGTTCACTGTAGAGGGAGCGAGGAGCTGTGTGTGTACAGTGTAGTTTGTGACTGATGTAGTTCACTGTAGAGGGAACGAGGAGCTGTGCGTGTACAGTGTAGTTTATGACTGATGTAGTTAACTGTAGAGGGAGTGAGGAGCTGTGCGTGTACAGTGTAGTTTATGACTGATGTAGTTCACTGTAGAGGGAGAGAGGAGCTGTGTGTGTACAGTGTAGTTTATGACTGATGTAGTTCACTGTAGAGGGAGTGAGGAGCTGTGTGTGTACAGCGTAGTTTATGACTGATGTAGTTCACTGTAGAGGGAGAGAGGAGCTGTGTGTGTACAGTGTAGTTTATGACTGATGTAATTCACTGTAGAGGGAGTGAGGAGCTGTGTGTGTACAGCGTAGTTTATGACTGATGTACTTCACTGTGGAGGGAACGAGGAGCTGTGTGTGTACAGTGTAGTTTATGACTGATGTAGTTCACTGTAGAGGGAGCGAGGAGCCGTGTGTGTACAGTGTAGTTTATGACTGATGTAGTTAACTGTAGAGGGAGAGAGGAGCCGTGTGTGTACAGTGTAGTTTATGACTGATGTAGTTCACTGTAGAGGGAGTGAGGAGCTGTGTGAGTTTCAGACAGAGACAGAGGCGCTGTGTGACATCAGAACAGGAGACAAAACGCAGACAGAAACCTCCATTTTTAAAACTATCTGGAGACGTATGGACAGAGCCTCAGAGAGGCAGAGTGTGTATTAATAAAGAACATGTTGTTTTTTTAAGACTCCTAGCTTTTCTTTATCTGAATTCCATATTAATTCCTCATTTCCATTTCCACAATTCCGTGCCCCAAAATAGAGCTCACTTACAGTGAGTGCAGAGAGGAGCAGCAGCCAGCTTCTTAACAAACTCTCTCTCTAAACAGCAAACAATCAGACTGTAGGGGGCACTCATTCACCTGCACATCCCTTAAAGGGGCAGGAACCCATTTCTCTCTCTCAGAGGACACATTCAGAGAGTGCTGCAGAGAATCAGGTCTGTCTCTATAGTAATAGCTTGTGGTCATTATCTTGTCCCAAATATAACTGCCATAAATGAGATCATTGTCATTTTAAGACTCTTATAACAATGATATTCTAATAAAATAATAATGCATTTACACATTTAAACAGCAGTGAACCAGTGAGACACTGGAGTTGCTTTTCAATGGATTTCCATTTCTGTTTATATTTTTATTATCTTTCTGAAGTGAAAAGGCCTTTGGGCAAAGGCACTTGATTTTAAATGTGCTCTAAAAATAAACAGGACTCACTTGTGTAAACACACACTCAGTTAACACACACTCACTAAACACAGTGGACAACACTGAGGTCAGCAGCACTTTCCGCGGTAATGTCTGTGTATTGTGTGATAAATCGATAATGTGATTAAAGTGACAGGTCTAGACAGAATGAGACGTTTCAGAGGGCAGTGAGGACATGTCCCCAGCGTCCCCAGTGCCCCAGGGTAGGTTGCAGTCAGGGCCGTCTCTGTGAACGCAGACGAGGCTTTGATGATAAGAACATTTAGGCTTTCAGAGCTTGAGCAGGAGCAGGTTGTCATCACCTTTGAGTCAGACACTGACAGGACCCCCCTGTTTACCCCCCGCGGGGGCAGTGCAGCTGAGCGGGGCTGTTTCGGGGGCAGGTGGAGCACTTGTTTAGTTGTTTGATGGGTTTCTCCGGTAACACGACTTGGCTTTGTGGGGGGGTGGGGGGGGGGGCATTAACGTGTGACCTCATTCTCCGGGAATTCACACAGGCGCTGTGCTCAGGTGGTGGGAAACCCGAGATGCCCCCTTCCCCCTCCACACACACACACACACACACACACACTCTCAATAACACGCCTGTTGCTCAGGCTGCTCTCAGCCGCTGCCCGCTGTGTGGTCACTGTCCTCACAGGGGATGGTAATCCTGCCCGGCTTATCACAGCTATAGAAGAGGATACGCGATGAACTGTAACCCTCTCTGTGGCCCCCACAATGCACAGCAGCCGCTCTGAAACTCCGGGGGCCCCCCGTCTGGATGTAGCAGTGGTTGAAAATAACATTAGTGCTGAAGCTCCACTGGAAAGAGCAAGTTTCAACACAGACAGTTTCCTGTTATCGCTTCCTGTCGTTTCTGTGGATTCACAGATGCTTCTGTTTTATCTCTGATTTACAATCTCCCCTCGTCTCCACAGTGGAACACAGTTCTGTTTCTTAGTGAAGCCTCTTGTGACCTGCTTTGGTCCAAACCCCACGAGCCCCACAGCAGTGTTCTCCCCCTGTGTAAACAGCCCTGTTCAGAACGCACCTGTTCCTTTAAATGATAATGAGCCGCTCGCTGTTCACCCCGACCCCGAGCGCACAGCAGTGAGGAGCGAGGAGCAGAAGCTCTGGTTTTTAGCCGTTTTCACTCTGTTCTCTTTCTTCTCCGTTTTTACTCAGTGCTCTTATTTCTCCGCGCTCGTTGTGTCTGTTTTGCTGAGTTTAACCTCGTCTCTGAGCTCTCACATAAACGCGGGTCCAGCGCTGTGATTGGACAGACTCAGACGAGGGGGCGGGGCCATTCTAAAGTCTCTGCATGTGACGTCAGAAGCGGAGCAGAATCAGAACGACTCGTTTTATCCCGTGTTTTCTGACTGCACTGAAGTGGACCCATCCTTTGTGGTCCTGACCTGTTCTCACAGGTAAATCAAAGCTGAACTGACCACCTGCTTCTCTTTCAGATCTGGGTAGAGACCAGCTGGTGAGTGGCCGGCAGGTGGTGGAGATAAAACACACGCTGAAGGAGCCGCGAGCCCTCACTGATCCGGTGGAGACCGCAGGGCACACCGAGGAGCTCCGTCTGCGAGACGTCTGCTGGAGACAGGCTAATGGTGAGTTTCAGAGCTGTCTCCTGTTACGGAGCCCGTCCTCCCGCGTCTGTACACATCACTGACTGATCAGCATTTACAGAAATCTGTCAAACTGCGTAAACACGCCCAATGTGGGGCTTAGATCTGGGCTTTTCTTTTGTAATCTGTGTATGTCACAGGATCAGGAGCAGGGCTCGTGTTTCTACCCACCTTCAAGGGTTACATAGTGCAGTTTCTGCTGTGCTGAGCCCAGAGTAGTAAGGACAGAGGCTCTGTTCTCCCTGTCACAGCTCTCTGGAGCATCACAAAGAGTTTGAAGCTGTAATTTTAAGATAAAAATTCTGCCCAATGTTGCTTTAACCAGTTTGTAAAAGTGAAAAAATAATCTGAACGATCCTTACACAAACACTTTAATCTCTGTGGATAAATGTAATGAAAAAGAATTCACTAAAACTCATTCAATCCCATAAAAGATCATGTGTATGGAAGCATTATGAAGTTTTTTAGAGATAATTGAATAGAAACGTACTGAATTATAAATGCTTTCTTTTGTCTGTGTGCAGTTTGTATTTTGTAACAGTGAAAGGTTCATTTAAACTCTACACACACCATTAATGTCATCACTGTGGAGAACAAGTGCAAACTGTTCAATAACCCAGCTTCAATCCCAGACACATCCGTGTTTAAATGTGATGTTTGTTATTCAGTGGATTGTGTTTCAGTGCAGGGTCTGCAGCAGATCACAGAGCGTCAAGGCGAGACGGGGACAGGCTCCACACCAATGATTTATGGCCAAAATCAGCCGGGTCTGGAGTCTCGGCCGTGATTAAACCACATGTTTAAAGAGTGTGAACTGAATGTGAACTAGGAAAAGATACCCACTGAATAATGAATGTGATTCTTTTAAACTGGATTGAGTTTGTTATGAATCTCGTTAAAGGCTTGTGCTTTATTGTCTTCATTAGTAATAGGCCGTTTCTCACTCTCAGCCGCGTGACCAGGCTGTAAACGCAGGGTGCTCAGCTGCTTCCTCTGCAGCGGCTGCAGGCAGAGGCTGCGGTCACTTACTCAGAGCGAGCGAGCTGTGGAAAACGGTTTTGTGAATGAGGCCTCTGTTGGTTTTTAGGGAAACAAAAGGTGCTGTCACACAACTGACTTTCGAGTTTCGCTGTCCTTTGTGACATTTTGTTTCCAAATGGAAGCCCTGTGTTTCTCGAGGACAGAGCTGAGCTCAGAGAGGAACCTGAAACATCCAGGAAATTTTTGGAGACCTACCATTAGAAGATATCTTGAGATACCATGAGATATCTGAAACAGGGTTCCTCTTCATTGTTTCAGTCGAATAAATACAAAGCCAGGGCGGTTAAAGAAGAGCGTGTGCTGCTTTATTACATCAGCCTTGTACTACACCTCAGGTTTTTGGGCACAAAGTGCAGTAACAGTGTGGTTACAGGGCAGTAAGAGTGCGCTAACAGGGTGGTAACAGGGTGGTAACAGGGCGGTAACAGGGCGGTAACAAGGCGGTAACAGGGCGGTAACAAGGCGGTAACAGTGCGGTAACAGTGCAGTCACAGGGCGGTAACAGTGCTGTAACAGGGCGGTAACGGCGATAACAGTGTGGTAACAGTGCAGTAGCAGTGCAGTAACAGTGCGGTAACAGGGTGGTAACAGTGCTGTAACAGTGCGGTAACTGTGCAGAAACTGCAGTAACAGTGCGTTAACAGGGCAGTGACAGAGCAGTAAAAGTGCGATAACAGGGCGGTAACGGTGCAGTAACTGTGTGGTAACGGTGCAGTAACAGTGCGGTAACTGTGCGGTAACAGTGCAGTAACAGTGCGGTAACGGTGCGGTAACAGTGCAGTAACAGGGCAGTAACAGTGCAGTAACAGTTGTAAAGTGTACTGGTTCTGTTTCACCCACAGTTCTGCCGGGCCAGAAGCTTCTGGACTTCCCGTGTGGGGTTCAGGTGGAGCTCAGCTTCTCAGCGCTCTTCTCCAATGTCCTGCTGGTGTTCGGGAAGGTGAGGAACGCTGGTCCGACGGCGCAGGACTGCACCCTGGAGCTCCGCAGTGAACCCGTGAGTAGTCTTTAGCTCGTGTTTTTAACCCTGTGTAGAGTTGTGAAGTGGGAAATGTCGAGAAACTGGGACTGCACCTGTGTGGCGTTCCAAAATATCACTCCCCACCCCCCTCACAACTCCTGATCCAGATACCCCCCCCCCCCATACACACACACACACACACTCCTCATCCAGATACCCCTGCCCCCACATACTCCTGATCCAGATACACCCCCCCAAACACTCATGATCCAGATACACCCCCCCAAACACTCATGATCCAGATACCCCCCCACACACACACACTCCTGATCCAGATACCCCCCACACACACTCCTGATCCAGATACTCCCCCAACACACACTCCTGATCCAGATACCCCCCGACACTCCTGATCCAGATACTCCCCCCACACACACTCCTGATCCAGATACTCCCCCCACACACACTCCTGATCCAGATACCCCCCCGACACTCCCGATCCAGATACCCCCCACACACACTCCTGATCCAGATACCCCCCACACACACACTCCTGATCCAGATACTCCCCCCACACACACTCCTGATCCAGATACCCCCCGACACTCCTGATCCAGATACCGCCCCCACACACACTCCTGATCCAGACACCCCCCCACACACACACTCCTGATCCAGATACCCCCCGACACTCCTGATCCAGAACCCCCCCCCCGACACTCCTGATCCAGATACTCCCCTCACACACACACACTCCTGTTACAGATACTCCCCCAACACACACTCCTGATCCAGATACCCCCCACACACACACTCCTGATCCAGATACCCCCCCACACACACACTCCTGATCCAGATACCCCCCGACACTCCTGATCCAGATACCCCCCCACACACACACTCCTGATCTAGATACCCGCCCCCCACACACACTCCTGATCCAGATACCCCCCCCACACACACTCCTGATCCAGATACCCCCCCACACACACACTCCTGATCCAGATACCCCCCCACACACACACTCCTGATCCAGATACCCCCCCACACACACACTCCTGATCCAGATACCCCCCCACACACACACTCCTGATCCAGATACCCCCCCACACACACACTCCTGATCCAGATACTCCCCTCACACACACTCCTGATTTAGATACTCCCCTCACACACACTCCTGATCCAGATACTCCCCCAACACACACTCCTGATCCAGATACCCCCCCCCCCACACACACACTCCTGATCCAGATACTCCCCTCACACACACTCCTGATCCAGATACTCCCCCAACACACACTCCTGATCCAGATACCCCCCCCACACACACACACACTCCTGATCCAGATACTTCCCCCCCACACACTCCTGATCCAGATACTCCCCCCACACACACTCCTGATCCAGATACCCGCCCCCCGCAAACACTCCTGATCCAGATACCCGCCCCCCACACACATTCCTGATCCAGATACTCCCCCACACACACTCCTGATCCAGATACTCCCCCCACACACACTCCTGATCCAGATACCCGCCCCCCACACACACTCCTGATCCAGATACCCCCCCGACACTCCTGATCCAGATACCCGCCCCCCACACACACTCCTGATCCAGATACCCCCCGACATTCCTGATCTAAATACCCGCCCCCCACACACATTCCTGATCCAGATACTCCCCCACACACACTCCTGATCCAGATACCCCCCCACACACACACTCCTGATCCAGATACCCCCCCACACACACACTCCTGATCCAGATACCCCCCCACACACACACTCCTGATCCAGATACTCCCCCAACACACACTCCTGATCCAGATACCCCCCCACACACACACACACTCCTGATCCAGATACTTCCCCCCCACACACTCCTGATCCAGATACCCCCCACACACACTCCTGATCCAGATACCCACCCCCCACACACACTCCTGATCCAGTCCAGATACCCCCCCACACACACACTCCTGATCCAGATACCCGCCCCCCACACACACTCCTGATCCAGTCCAGATACCCCCCCCCCCCCACACACACTCCTGATCTAGATACCCGCCCCCCACACACACTCCTGATCCAGATACCCGCCCCCCACACACACTCCTGATCCAGATACCCGCCCCCCACACACATTCCTGATCCAGATACCCGCCCCCCACACACATTCCTGATCCAGATACTCCCCCCACACTCACTCCTGATCTAGATACCCGCCCCCCACACACACTCCTGATCCAGATACCCGCCCCCCACACACACTCCTGATCCAGATACCCCCCCGACACTCCTGATCCAGATACCCGCCCCCCACACACATTCCTGATCCAGATACTCCCCCCTACACACACACTCCTGATCCAGATACCTCCCCACACACACACTCCTGATCCAGATACTCCCCCCTACACACACACTCCTGATCCAGATACCCCCCCCCACACACACACACTCCTGATCCTGATATTCCCTTCCCCCGATAGAAGCAGTTAAACTGCAGGAGCGTGGGTTTTTGGGACTGAACTGTGTCAGAGCACTGTCTGGGGAGAATTTCCCTGAAAGGCTGCAGAGAGTTAGCTTAAAAAGAAGTTAGCCGTTCGAGCCAAACAGAGCCTGGAACGGGGAGCGGCTGGGCATTTTCCACTGGAGAACTGTGCCCAGAGCCGCTCAGATTCCTCTTCACTCCTTCCAGCTGAAAGTATGGCACCCCTGGAGTTCGCTGGGACTGCTCCGGCTGCGGAGGGGAGTCCAGGCCACTGTACTTTTTCAAACCTGGGAACTCACTCATGCACAAAGTGTGGAGAAACCTGTTCCTACACTTACCTCTAGTGGTGACAAGGAGGAGGTACAGTTCATGAAAGGCACTGCTCTTTAAGATTTAATCTAGTAATTAAGGGTTAAAGTGCAGTAACGTAAGGGGCCACACCAGTACAGAATGGTTAATGGGTTTATATTGTGAGGAGACAGAACAAATAAAGTAAATTAAACTAAATGTGGCATTGTCTGCAGCGCTGCCTCTTTACAACATTAAAAACCACGGGGCTGCTGCTTATACTCAGACGCAGAGAGAAACAGCGCCACACGATGGTGAGAACAGGCCTCTAGCGGGTAAAATAGCATCAGTAAAAGGCAGAGGAACCAGCCACTGCACTGTAAGGTTAACCCAGACCCTCAGGGCCATGTTTGACACCTCCGTCTTCAGTAAGTGCTTCATCTTGATGAAGTGGGAGGGGGTCTGGAGTCTCCCTGGAGTCACTGGGCACAGGCAGAGGAACCCACTCAGGACAGAACCCAGTGGAAATACTGGAGCTGTTTAATGATGCCTGCCTTTTTATCTTTAAAGATTTTATTCTTAAAATACATCGTTAAAGAGGACACTGGAGGAGGCTCTTATTTAACCCTCAGACAGTAGTTTGACTGGCCCTTGGCTGCAGAAGTGAATGGCATCACCACGGCGACATCTAAAGAGCTCTCTGAGGCCTTCAGAAAGAAGGATGTAGATGTATATGAGTCTGAGGAGGACTGCAGGTTTACAGTTCTCTAATTTATTGAAATAATATCAACTTCTCTCTCTACATCAGTGGCTTAACATTATCACAACATTCCCATCAGTGTTCATTCAGAAATACAGGAAACTGACCTACGGTTGACCCTAATATTCAAACTGTGCTTCAGTTTCTCACTTTTCAATCAAGGCAGGAGCAGGGCGTCACCGGACTCACCGTACACGTCTCTCTCCCTCTGTCTGTCTGACTGTGTGTGTGTGTGTGTGTGTGTGTGTGTGTGTGTGTGTGTGTGTGTGTGTGTGCAGGGAATGGAGGACCTGTTCTCGGGGTCTGACGGGTCAGAGGAGACTTCTCTGGTCAGCAGCGCCGCTGAGGATCCTGACTGCAGTCTGAGACTCTGCTGCCTCCAGAGGCTCGAGGTGACGTCTGTGAACAATTATAATAACAATATTAATAATCTTTATATATATTTACAGCACTTTGAAGAGTAAACAGTGTAAACAATGAAAGCCGTGATTAGAAATTAAAATAAGAGCCGTGAAAGAGTGAAGCACACGATTAAACCGATTTAAAAAAAGAACAGAAATTAAGAAGAAGAATAAAAGCATTAGAAGGCTCCTGAGATCCAGCGCCTCGGACCGTTACAGTGAACAGAAGATTAAAGTAAGATTGAGCTGGAGTCTGGGGCCTGAGTGAGGAGGAGGAGGAGCGGCTCTGAGCTGGTGGTCAGTTCTAGAGAAACTCCCAGAGTCAGGGGCAGGCGAGAGACACAAGGTGGGAGTTTGTTTTTAATTCTACTCTCATGAAGGAATCGAGACAAAGCTTTCAGCGTGATTCATCGCTCCTGGAATCAGATTACTCCGAATGCTCCGGGTCTGATCTATTAACTCTTATTTGTTTATTGTTTGTTTGCACAGAATTAGAAAAAGAAGGAAGTTAAGTCGTTTAAACTGTGGAGAGTAAAAAAGCCCAGGAAGGGATCTGTATGTGGAACTTTCCCTCAGAGAGAAAAGAAATAATAAATAATGAACAGACAAGAGATCAAAGGAGGAAGTGATTAAACAACATAATACTGATAGAAAGACAAAAGAGAAAAATACAGCTGTTCCTCACAGTCTCGTGATGAATGAATGACCAATAGAAACGCTCCAGAATTCCTCTGAATTAAATCTTTAACCAGTGACTTCCTCTGAAGGTGAAGAAGGTTTCCCCTTCTGTAAAAGGTACAGTTAGGGAGCTGTGTGTTGTTTGGACAGTGATGATGATAAAGAGTAGATCCAGGGAATGAGAGCCACGTATGACTCTGTCAGGGAGAGGAAGCTTTGGGCTGTTGTTTGATTGTCGTCTGTGTCCTGTGCTCACCTCCCTCCTGTGTTTCTCCTGGTTTCTCCTGAGCAGAGTTCGCTGGTGATCGAGGTGCAGTTGCGCTACTTCCACCCAGAGAAGAAGCTGCGTCTGACCGAGCGCAGAGAGGTGGACGTCGGCCGGCCCCTTGTCGCCTCCTGCAAGCTCAGTCAGAGGACGCCAGAGGACAGGAGGCGAGAGGTCACTCAGCCAGACGCCAGACGGCCGCGGCACCCTCTTGGACACGCCGCACGACCCTCGACGCGCAAAGCAGAGAACGTCTACCCCAGCGTGGTCAGTGCGGCGTCCACCAGCACCAACCAACCTGAGGAGAACGATGAGAACGATTCACAGGAGTTCAGCGTCTGACACCTCACCTCTCTCAGCCCTCCACGGCACAACACACTCAGCACAACACCACACACAGATGGCCAGAGTGCTGCCTGCCGGTCTTTATAGGATGAGCAGTGTGTTGGTTCCTCAGTGAGGGGACGAGAGCAGTTTTCTGTTCAGTTTGTTGTTAATCCGGTTGCTCCCTGTGTCTGGAGAAGGACAGAAAACTCCACAGTGACTCAACACTCTTTAAAAAAAGATGTGATGCTTTAGTAAATGATGAGCAGTGGGCAGAAGAGCAGTTTGGGGTTAGGTGACTTGCCCAGGGGCCCATCAGCCGTGAATGTCGAGGGATGATAAAGTGCTGTATGTTCACCCCATGTCCACATGGTCCCTGCTGGTCCAGGGGACAGAACCGCTGACCTTCTGGACACAAGCCCACTACAGTACATTCTCCTTCACTCTGAGGAACCCCTTCACGATACAAATAAACATTTAATCAGGCAGAAGGTTCTTTACATGTTCAGGGTTCTTTACAAAACCTTTTCCTTTACTAAAGAACTCTTGTAGAACGTTACTTTTTAAGATTGTAGTGTTTAGAATAAACTGAGTAGTCCTGCTTTATTGTTCAATCCGCTGTGCTTGTCACCAGTATGAGGAGAATTGTGTGCTTGTTTGTGTGTGTGTGTTTGTGTGTGTGTGTGTTGGGATGGGGGGGGGGGGTTGAATGGACTCCTGTTGGAAAGGAGAGGTTGGTAGTTCTCAGTAAAACACACTCTCACACACACACACACACACAAACACACACACACACACACTCAGATGTCTTGTTGTCCCCGTTCCTCGCCGTGTGTAACATTGGATCGTTCGGGGTCAGAGTGTGTATGGTGTGTGTTATCGTGATCAGAGAATGTATGGTGTGTGTTATTGTGATCAGAGAGTGTATGGTGTGTGTTATTTTGATCAGAGAGTGTATGATGTGTGTCATTGTGATCAGAGAGTGTATGGTGTGTGTCATTGTGATCAGAGAGTGTATGGTGTGTGTTATTGTGATCAGAGAGTGTATGGTGTGTGTTATTGTGATCAGAGAGTGTATGGTGTGTGTCATTGTGATCAGAGAGTGTATGGTGTGTGTCATTGTGATCAGAGAGTGTATGGTGTGTGTCATTGTGATCAGAGAGTGTATGGTGTGTGTCATTGTGGTCAGAGAGTGTATGGTGTGTGTCATTGTGATCAGAGAGTGTATGATGTGTGTCACTGTGATCAGAGGGTGTAGGGTGTGTGTCACTGTGATCAGAGTGTGTATGGTGTGTGTCACTGTGATCAGAGAGAGTATGGTGTGTGTCACTGTGATCAGAGAGTGTATGGTGTGTGTCACTGTGATCAGAGAGTGTATGGTGTGTGTCATTGTGATCAGAGAGAGTATGATGTGTGTCATTGTGATCAGAGAGTGTATGGTGTGTGTCACTGTGATCAGAGAGTGTATGGTGTGTGTCACTGTGATCAGAGAGTGTATGATGTGTGTCACTGTGATCAGAGGGTGTAGGGTGTGTGTCACTGTGATCAGAGTGTGTATGGTGTGTGTCATTGTGATCAGAGGGTGTAGGGTGTGTGTCATTGTGATCAGAGAGTGTATGGTGTGTGTTATTGTGATCAGAGAGTGTATGGTGTGTGTCACTGTGATCAGAGAGTGTATGGTGTGTGTTATTGTGATCAGAGAGTGTATGGTGTGTGTCATTGTGATCAGAGAGAGTATGATGTGTGTCATTGTGATCAGAGAGTGTATGCTGTGTGTCACTGTGATCAGAGAGTGTATGGTGTGTGTCACTGTGATCAGAGAGAGAGTATGGTGTGTGTCATTGTGATCAGAGAGTGTATGGTGTGTGTCATTGTGATCAGAGAGTGTATGGTGAGTGTCATTGTGATCAGAAAGAGTATGGTGTGTGTCATTGTGATCAGAGAGTGTATGGTGTGTGTTATTGTGATCAGAGAGTGTATGGTGTGTGTTATTGTGATCAGAGAGAGTATGGTTTGTGTTATTGTGATCAGAGAGCGTATGGTTTGTGTTATTGTGATCACAGAGAGTATGGTGTGTGTCACTGATCAGAGAGCGTATGGTTTGTGTTATTGTGATCAGAAAGAATATGATGTGTGTCACTGTGATCAGAGGGTGTAGGGTGTGTGTCACTGTGATCAGAGGGTGTAGGGTGTGTGTCACTGTGATCAGAGGGTTTAGGGTGTGTGTCACTGTGATCAGAGTGTGTATGGTGTGTGTTATTGTGATCAGAGAGTGTATGGTGTGTGTTATTGTGATCAGAGAGTGTATGGTGTGTGTCATTGTGATCAGAGAGTGTATGGTGTGTGTCATTGTGATCAGAGAGTGTATGGTGTGTGTCATTGTGATCAGAGAGTGTATGGTGTGTGTCATTGTGATCAGAGAGTGTATGGTGTGTGTCATTGTGGTCAGAGAGTGTATGGTGTGTGTCATTGTGATCAGAGAGTGTATGATGTGTGTCACTGTGATCAGAGGGTGTAGGGTGTGTGTCACTGTGATCAGAGTGTGTATGGTGTGTGTCACTGTGATCAGAGAGAGTATGGTGTGTGTCACTGTGATCAGAGAGTGTATGGTGTGTGTCACTGTGATCAGAGAGTGTATGGTGTGTGTCATTGTGATCAGAGAGAGTATGATGTGTGTCATTGTGATCAGAGAGTGTATGGTGTGTGTCACTGTGATCAGAGAGTGTATGGTGTGTGTCACTGTGATCAGAGAGTGTATGATGTGTGTCACTGTGATCAGAGGGTGTAGGGTGTGTGTCACTGTGATCAGAGTGTGTATGGTGTGTGTCATTGTGATCAGAGGGTGTAGGGTGTGTGTCATTGTGATCAGAGAGTGTATGGTGTGTGTTATTGTGATCAGAGAGTGTATGGTGTGTGTCACTGTGATCAGAGAGTGTATGGTGTGTGTTATTGTGATCAGAGAGTGTATGGTGTGTGTCATTGTGATCAGAGAGAGTATGATGTGTGTCATTGTGATCAGAGAGTGTATGCTGTGTGTCACTGTGATCAGAGAGTGTATGGTGTGTGTCACTGTGATCAGAGAGAGAGTATGGTGTGTGTCATTGTGATCAGAGAGTGTATGGTGTGTGTCATTGTGATCAGAGAGTGTATGGTGTGTGTTATTGTGATCAGAGAGTGTATGGTGTGTGTTATTGTGATCAGAGAGAGTATGGTTTGTGTTATTGTGATCAGAGAGCGTATGGTTTGTGTTATTGTGATCACAGAGAGTATGGTGTGTGTCACTGATCAGAGAGCGTATGGTTTGTGTTATTGTGATCAGAAAGAATATGATGTGTGTCACTGTGATCAGAGGGTGTAGGGTGTGTGTCACTGTGATCAGAGGGTGTAGGGTGTGTGTCACTGTGATCAGAGGGTTTAGGGTGTGTGTCACTGTGATCAGAGTGTGTATGGTGTGTGTCACTGTGATCAGAGAGTGTATGGTGTGTGTTATTGTGATCAGAGAGTGTATGGTGTGTGTTATTGTGATCAGAGAGTGTATGGTGTGTGTTATCGTGATCAGAGAGTGTATGGTGTGTGTCATTGTGATCAGAGAGTGTATGGTGTGTGTCATTGTGATCAGAGAGTGTATGATGTGTGTCACTGTGATCAGAGGGTGTAGGGTGTGTGTCACTGTGATCAGAGGGTGTAGGGTGTGTGTCACTGTGATCAGAGTGTGTATGGTGTGTGTCACTGTGATCAGAGAGTGTATGGTGTGTGTCATTGTGATCAGAGAGTGTATGGTGTGTGTCACTGTGATCAGAGAGTGTATGGTGTATGTCATTGTGATCAGAGAGTGTATGGTGTGTGTTATTGTGATCAGAGAGTGTATGATGTGTGTCATTGTGATCAGAGAGTGTATGGTGTGTGTCACTGTGATCAGAGAGAGTATGGTGTGTGTTATTGTGATCAGAGAGTGTATGGTGTGTGTCATTGTGATCAGAGAGTGTATGGTGTGTGTCATTGTGATCAGAGAGTGTATGATGTGTGTCACTGTGATCAGAGGGTGTAGGGTGTGTGTCACTGTGATCAGAGTGTGTATGGTGTGTGTCATTGTGATCAGAGGGTGTAGGGTGTGTGTCATTGTGATCAGAGAGTGTATGGTGTGTGTTATTGTGATCAGAGAGTGTATGGTGTGTGTCACTGTGATCAGAGAGTGTATGGTGTGTGTTATTGTGATCAGAGAGTGTATGGTGTGTGTCATTGTGATCAGAGAGAGTATGATGTGTGTCATTGTGATCAGAGAGTGTATGGTGTGTGTCACTGTGATCAGAGAGTGTATGGTGTGTGTCACTGTGATCAGAGAGAGAGTATGGTGTGTGTCATTGTGATCAGAGAGTGTATGGTGTGTGTCATTGTGATCAGAGAGTGTATGGTGAGTGTCATTGTGATCAGAAAGAGTATGGTGTGTGTCATTGTGATCAGAGAGTGTATGGTGTGTGTTATTGTGATCAGAGAGTGTATGGTGTGTGTTATTGTGATCAGAGAGAGTATGGTTTGTGTTATTGTGATCAGAGAGCGTATGGTTTGTGTTATTGTGATCACAGAGAGTATGGTGTGTGTCACTGATCAGAGAGCGTATGGTTTGTGTTATTGTGATCAGAAAGAATATGATGTGTGTCACTGTGATCAGAGGATGTAGGGTGTGTGTCACTGTGATCAGAGGGTGTAGGGTGTGTGTCACTGTGATCAGAGGGTGTAGGGTGTGTGTCACTGTGATCAGAGTGTGTATGGTGTGTGTCACTGTGATCAGAGAGTGTATGGTGTGTGTTATTGTGATCAGAGAGTGTATGGTGTGTGTTATTGTGATCAGAGAGTGTATGGTGTGTGTTATTGTGATCAGAGAGTGTATGGTGTGTGTCATTGTGATCAGAGAGTGTATGGTGTGTGTCATTGTGATCAGAGAGTGTATGATGTGTGTCACTGTGATCAGAGGGTGTAGGGTGTGTGTCACTGTGATCAGAGGGTGTAGGGTGTGTGTCACTGTGATCAGAGTGTGTATGGTGTGTGTCACTGTGATCAGAGAGTGTATGGTGTGTGTCATTGTGATCAGAGAGTGTATGGTGTGTGTCACTGTGATCAGAGAGTGTATGGTGTATGTCATTGTGATCAGAGAGTGTATGGTGTGTGTTATTGTGATCAGAGAGTGTATGATGTGTGTCATTGTGATCAGAGAGTGTATGGTGTGTGTCACTGTGATCAGAGAGAGTATGGTGTGTGTTATTGTGATCAGAGAGTGTATGGTGTGTGTTATTGTGATCAGAGAGTGTATGGTGTGTGTCACTGTGATCAGAGAGTGTATGGTGTGTGTTATTGTGATCAGAGAGTGTATGGTGTGTGTCATTGTGATCAGAGAGAGTATGATGTGTGTCATTGTGATCAGAGAGTGTATGCTGTGTGTCACTGTGATCAGAGAGTGTATGGTGTGTGTCACTGTGATCAGAGAGAGAGTATGGTGTGTGTCATTGTGATCAGAGAGTGTATGGTGTGTGTCATTGTGATCAGAGAGTGTATGGTGTGTGTTATTGTGATCAGAGAGTGTATGGTGTGTGTTATTGTGATCAGAGAGAGTATGGTTTGTGTTATTGTGATCAGAGAGCGTATGGTTTGTGTTATTGTGATCACAGAGAGTATGGTGTGTGTCACTGATCAGAGAGCGTATGGTTTGTGTTATTGTGATCAGAAAGAATATGATGTGTGTCACTGTGATCAGAGGGTGTAGGGTGTGTGTCACTGTGATCAGAGGGTGTAGGGTGTGTGTCACTGTGATCAGAGGGTTTAGGGTGTGTGTCACTGTGATCAGAGTGTGTATGGTGTGTGTCACTGTGATCAGAGAGTGTATGGTGTGTGTTATTGTGATCAGAGAGTGTATGGTGTGTGTTATTGTGATCAGAGAGTGTATGGTGTGTGTTATCGTGATCAGAGAGTGTATGGTGTGTGTCATTGTGATCAGAGAGTGTATGGTGTGTGTCATTGTGATCAGAGAGTGTATGATGTGTGTCACTGTGATCAGAGGGTGTAGGGTGTGTGTCACTGTGATCAGAGGGTGTAGGGTGTGTGTCACTGTGATCAGAGTGTGTATGGTGTGTGTCACTGTGATCAGAGAGTGTATGGTGTGTGTCATTGTGATCAGAGAGTGTATGGTGTGTGTCACTGTGATCAGAGAGTGTATGGTGTATGTCATTGTGATCAGAGAGTGTATGGTGTGTGTTATTGTGATCAGAGAGTGTATGATGTGTGTCATTGTGATCAGAGAGTGTATGGTGTGTGTCACTGTGATCAGAGAGAGTATGGTGTGTGTTATTGTGATCAGAGAGTGTATGGTGTGTGTCATTGTGATCAGAGAGTGTATGGTGTGTGTCATTGTGATCAGAGAGTGTATGATGTGTGTCACTGTGATCAGAGGGTGTAGGGTGTGTGTCACTGTGATCAGAGTGTGTATGGTGTGTGTCATTGTGATCAGAGGGTGTAGGGTGTGTGTCATTGTGATCAGAGAGTGTATGGTGTGTGTTATTGTGATCAGAGAGTGTATGGTGTGTGTCACTGTGATCAGAGAGTGTATGGTGTGTGTTATTGTGATCAGAGAGTGTATGGTGTGTGTCATTGTGATCAGAGAGAGTATGATGTGTGTCATTGTGATCAGAGAGTGTATGGTGTGTGTCACTGTGATCAGAGAGTGTATGGTGTGTGTCACTGTGATCAGAGAGAGAGTATGGTGTGTGTCATTGTGATCAGAGAGTGTATGGTGTGTGTCATTGTGATCAGAGAGTGTATGGTGAGTGTCATTGTGATCAGAAAGAGTATGGTGTGTGTCATTGTGATCAGAGAGTGTATGGTGTGTGTTATTGTGATCAGAGAGTGTATGGTGTGTGTTATTGTGATCAGAGAGAGTATGGTTTGTGTTATTGTGATCAGAGAGCGTATGGTTTGTGTTATTGTGATCACAGAGAGTATGGTGTGTGTCACTGATCAGAGAGCGTATGGTTTGTGTTATTGTGATCAGAAAGAATATGATGTGTGTCACTGTGATCAGAGGATGTAGGGTGTGTGTCACTGTGATCAGAGGGTGTAGGGTGTGTGTCACTGTGATCAGAGGGTGTAGGGTGTGTGTCACTGTGATCAGAGTGTGTATGGTGTGTGTCACTGTGATCAGAGAGTGTATGGTGTGTGTTATTGTGATCAGAGAGTGTATGGTGTGTGTTATTGTGATCAGAGAGTGTATGGTGTGTGTTATTGTGATCAGAGAGTGTATGGTGTGTGTCATTGTGATCAGAGAGTGTATGGTGTGTGTCATTGTGATCAGAGAGTGTATGATGTGTGTCACTGTGATCAGAGGGTGTAGGGTGTGTGTCACTGTGATCAGAGGGTGTAGGGTGTGTGTCACTGTGATCAGAGTGTGTATGGTGTGTGTCACTGTGATCAGAGAGTGTATGGTGTGTGTCATTGTGATCAGAGAGTGTATGGTGTGTGTCACTGTGATCAGAGAGTGTATGGTGTATGTCATTGTGATCAGAGAGTGTATGGTGTGTGTTATTGTGATCAGAGAGTGTATGATGTGTGTCATTGTGATCAGAGAGTGTATGGTGTGTGTCACTGTGATCAGAGAGAGTATGGTGTGTGTTATTGTGATCAGAGAGTGTATGGTGTGTGTCATTGTGATCAGAGAGTGTATGGTGTGTGTCATTGTGATCAGAGAGTGTATGATGTGTGTCACTGTGATCAGAGGGTGTAGGGTGTGTGTCACTGTGATCAGAGTGTGTATGGTGTGTGTCATTGTGATCAGAGGGTGTAGGGTGTGTGTCATTGTGATCAGAGAGTGTATGGTGTGTGTTATTGTGATCAGAGAGTGTATGGTGTGTGTCACTGTGATCAGAGAGTGTATGGTGTGTGTTATTGTGATCAGAGAGTGTATGGTGTGTGTCATTGTGATCAGAGAGAGTATGATGTGTGTCATTGTGATCAGAGAGTGTATGGTGTGTGTCACTGTGATCAGAGAGTGTATGGTGTGTGTCACTGTGATCAGAGAGAGAGTATGGTGTGTGTCATTGTGATCAGAGAGTGTATGGTGTGTGTCATTGTGATCAGAGAGTGTATGGTGAGTGTCATTGTGATCAGAAAGAGTATGGTGTGTGTCATTGTGATCAGAGAGTGTATGGTGTGTGTTATTGTGATCAGAGAGTGTATGGTGTGTGTTATTGTGATCAGAGAGAGTATGGTTTGTGTTATTGTGATCAGAGAGCGTATGGTTTGTGTTATTGTGATCACAGAGAGTATGGTGTGTGTCACTGATCAGAGAGCGTATGGTTTGTGTTATTGTGATCAGAAAGAATATGATGTGTGTCACTGTGATCAGAGGATGTAGGGTGTGTGTCACTGTGATCAGAGGGTGTAGGGTGTGTGTCACTGTGATCAGAGTGTGTATGGTGTGTGTCACTGTGATCAGAGAGTGTATGGTGTGTGTTATTGTGATCAGAGAGTGTATGGTGTGTGTTATTGTGATCAGAGAGTGTATGGTGTGTGTTATTGTGATCAGAGAGTGTATGGTGTGTGTCATTGTGATCAGAGAGTGTATGGTGTGTGTCATTGTGATCAGAGAGTGTATGATGTGTGTCACTGTGATCAGAGGGTGTAGGGTGTGTGTCACTGTGATCAGAGGGTGTAGGGTGTGTGTCACTGTGATCAGAGTGTGTATGGTGTGTGTCACTGTGATCAGAGAGTGTATGGTGTGTGTCATTGTGATCAGAGAGTGTATGGTGTGTGTCACTGTGATCAGAGAGCGTATGGTTTGTGTTATTGTGATCAGAAAGAATATGATGTGTGTCACTGTGATCAGAGGATGTAGGGTGTGTGTCACTGTGATCAGAGGGTGTAGGGTGTGTGTCACTGTGATCAGAGTGTGTATGGTGTGTGTCACTGTGATCAGAGAGTGTATGGTGTGTGTTATTGTGATCAGAGAGTGTATGGTGTGTGTTATTGTGATCAGAGAGTGTATGGTGTGTGTTATTGTGATCAGAGAGTGTATGGTGTGTGTCATTGTGATCAGAGAGTGTATGGTGTGTGTCATTGTGATCAGAGAGTGTATGATGTGTGTCACTGTGATCAGAGGGTGTAGGGTGTGTGTCACTGTGATCAGAGGGTGTAGGGTGTGTGTCACTGTGATCAGAGTGTGTATGGTGTGTGTCACTGTGATCAGAGAGTGTATGGTGTGTGTCATTGTGATCAGAGAGTGTATGGTGTGTGTCACTGTGATCAGAGAGTGTATGGTGTATGTCATTGTGATCAGAGAGTGTATGGTGTGTGTTATTGTGATCAGAGAGTGTATGATGTGTGTCATTGTGATCAGAGAGTGTATGGTGTGTGTCACTGTGATCAGAGAGAGTATGGTGTGTGTTATTGTGATCAGAGAGTGTATGGTGTGTGTCATTGTGATCAGAGAGTGTATGGTGTGTGTCATTGTGATCAGAGAGTGTATGATGTGTGTCACTGTGATCAGAGGGTGTAGGGTGTGTGTCACTGTGATCAGAGTGTGTATGGTGTGTGTCATTGTGATCAGAGAGTGTATGGTGTGTGTTATTGTGATCAGAGAGTGTATGGTGTGTGTCACTGTGATCAGAGAGTGTATGGTGTGTGTTATTGTGATCAGAGAGTGTATGGTGTGTGTCATTGTGATCAGAGAGAGTATGATGTGTGTCATTGTGATCAGAGAGTGTATGGTGTGTGTCACTGTGATCAGAGGGTGTAGGGTGTGTGTCACTGTGATCAGAGTGTGTATGGTGTGTGTCATTGTGATCAGAGGGTGTAGGGTGTGTGTCATTGTGATCAGAGAGTGTATGGTGTGTGTTATTGTGATCAGAGAGTGTATGGTGTGTGTCACTGTGATCAGAGAGTGTATGGTGTGTGTTATTGTGATCAGAGAGTGTATGGTGTGTGTCATTGTGATCAGAGAGAGTATGATGTGTGTCATTGTGATCAGAGAGTGTATGGTGTGTGTCACTGTGATCAGAGAGTGTATGGTGTGTGTCACTGTGATCAGAGAGAGAGTATGGTGTGTGTCATTGTGATCAGAGAGTGTATGGTGTGTGTCATTGTGATCAGAGAGTGTATGGTGAGTGTCATTGTGATCAGAAAGAGTATGGTGTGTGTCATTGTGATCAGAGAGTGTATGGTGTGTGTTATTGTGATCAGAGAGTGTATGGTGTGTGTTATTGTGATCAGAGAGAGTATGGTTTGTGTTATTGTGATCAGAGAGCGTATGGTTTGTGTTATTGTGATCACAGAGAGTATGGTGTGTGTCACTGATCAGAGAGCGTATGGTTTGTGTTATTGTGATCAGAAAGAATATGATGTGTGTCACTGTGATCAGAGGGTGTAGGGTGTGTGTCACTGTGATCAGAGGGTGTAGGGTGTGTGTCACTGTGATCAGAGGGTGTAGGGTGTGTGTCACTGTGATCAGAGTGTGTATGGTGTGTGTCACTGTGATCAGAGAGTGTATGGTGTGTGTTATTGTGATCAGAGAGTGTATGGTGTGTGTTATTGTGATCAGAGAGTGTATGGTGTGTGTTATTGTGATCAGAGAGTGTATGGTGTGTGTCATTGTGATCAGAGAGTGTATGGTGTGTGTCATTGTGATCAGAGAGTGTATGATGTGTGTCACTGTGATCAGAGGGTGTAGGGTGTGTGTCACTGTGATCAGAGGGTGTAGGGTGTGTGTCACTGTGATCAGAGTGTGTATGGTGTGTGTCACTGTGATCAGAGAGTGTATGGTGTGTGTCATTGTGATCAGAGAGTGTATGGTGTGTGTCACTGTGATCAGAGAGTGTATGGTGTATGTCATTGTGATCAGAGAGTGTATGGTGTGTGTTATTGTGATCAGAGAGTGTATGATGTGTGTCATTGTGATCAGAGAGTGTATGGTGTGTGTCACTGTGATCAGAGAGAGTATGGTGTGTGTTATTGTGATCAGAGAGTGTATGGTGTGTGTCATTGTGATCAGAGAGTGTATGGTGTGTGTCATTGTGATCAGAGAGTGTATGATGTGTGTCACTGTGATCAGAGGGTGTAGGGTGTGTGTCACTGTGATCAGAGTGTGTATGGTGTGTGTCATTGTGATCAGAGGGTGTAGGGTGTGTGTCATTGTGATCAGAGAGTGTATGGTGTGTGTTATTGTGATCAGAGAGTGTATGGTGTGTGTCACTGTGATCAGAGAGTGTATGGTGTGTGTTATTGTGATCAGAGAGTGTATGGTGTGTGTCATTGTGATCAGAGAGAGTATGATGTGTGTCATTGTGATCAGAGAGTGTATGGTGTGTGTCACTGTGATCAGAGAGTGTATGGTGTGTGTCACTGTGATCAGAGAGAGAGTATGGTGTGTGTCATTGTGATCAGAGAGTGTATGGTGTGTGTCATTGTGATCAGAGAGTGTATGGTGAGTGTCATTGTGATCAGAAAGAGTATGGTGTGTGTCATTGTGATCAGAGAGTGTATGGTGTGTGTTATTGTGATCAGAGAGTGTATGGTGTGTGTTATTGTGATCAGAGAGAGTATGGTTTGTGTTATTGTGATCAGAGAGCGTATGGTTTGTGTTATTGTGATCACAGAGAGTATGGTGTGTGTCACTGATCAGAGAGCGTATGGTTTGTGTTATTGTGATCAGAAAGAATATGATGTGTGTCACTGTGATCAGAGGATGTAGGGTGTGTGTCACTGTGATCAGAGGGTGTAGGGTGTGTGTCACTGTGATCAGAGGGTGTAGGGTGTGTGTCACTGTGATCAGAGTGTGTATGGTGTGTGTCACTGTGATCAGAGAGTGTATGGTGTGTGTTATTGTGATCAGAGAGTGTATGGTGTGTGTTATTGTGATCAGAGAGTGTATGGTGTGTGTTATTGTGATCAGAGAGTGTATGGTGTGTGTCATTGTGATCAGAGAGTGTATGGTGTGTGTCATTGTGATCAGAGAGTGTATGATGTGTGTCACTGTGATCAGAGGGTGTAGGGTGTGTGTCACTGTGATCAGAGGGTGTAGGGTGTGTGTCACTGTGATCAGAGTGTGTATGGTGTGTGTCACTGTGATCAGAGAGTGTATGGTGTGTGTCATTGTGATCAGAGAGTGTATGGTGTGTGTCACTGTGATCAGAGAGTGTATGGTGTATGTCATTGTGATCAGAGAGTGTATGGTGTGTGTTATTGTGATCAGAGAGTGTATGATGTGTGTCATTGTGATCAGAGAGTGTATGGTGTGTGTCACTGTGATCAGAGAGAGTATGGTGTGTGTTATTGTGATCAGAGAGTGTATGGTGTGTGTCATTGTGATCAGAGAGTGTATGGTGTGTGTCATTGTGATCAGAGAGTGTATGATGTGTGTCACTGTGATCAGAGGGTGTAGGGTGTGTGTCACTGTGATCAGAGTGTGTATGGTGTGTGTCATTGTGATCAGAGGGTGTAGGGTGTGTGTCATTGTGATCAGAGAGTGTATGGTGTGTGTTATTGTGATCAGAGAGTGTATGGTGTGTGTCACTGTGATCAGAGAGTGTATGGTGTGTGTTATTGTGATCAGAGAGTGTATGGTGTGTGTCATTGTGATCAGAGAGAGTATGATGTGTGTCATTGTGATCAGAGAGTGTATGGTGTGTGTCACTGTGATCAGAGAGTGTATGGTGTGTGTCACTGTGATCAGAGAGAGAGTATGGTGTGTGTCATTGTGATCAGAGAGTGTATGGTGTGTGTCATTGTGATCAGAGAGTGTATGGTGAGTGTCATTGTGATCAGAAAGAGTATGGTGTGTGTCATTGTGATCAGAGAGTGTATGGTGTGTGTTATTGTGATCAGAGAGTGTATGGTGTGTGTTATTGTGATCAGAGAGCGTATGGTTTGTGTTATTGTGATCAGAGAGCGTATGGTTTGTGTTATTGTGATCACAGAGAGTATGGTGTGTGTCACTGATCAGAGAGCGTATGGTTTGTGTTATTGTGATCAGAAAGAATATGATGTGTGTCACTGTGATCAGAGGATGTAGGGTGTGTGTCACTGTGATCAGAGGGTGTAGGGTGTGTGTCACTGTGATCAGAGTGTGTATGGTGTGTGTCACTGTGATCAGAGAGTGTATGGTGTGTGTTATTGTGATCAGAGAGTGTATGGTGTGTGTTATTGTGATCAGAGAGTGTATGGTGTGTGTTATTGTGATCAGAGAGTGTATGGTGTGTGTCATTGTGATCAGAGAGTGTATGGTGTGTGTCATTGTGATCAGAGAGTGTATGATGTGTGTCATTGTGATCAGAGAGTGTATGATGTGTGTCACTGTGATCAGAGGGTGTAGGGTGTGTGTCACTGTGATCAGAGGGTGTAGGGTGTGTGTCACTGTGATCAGAGTGTGTATGGTGTGTGTCACTGTGATCAGAGAGTGTATGGTGTGTGTCATTGTGATCAGAGAGTGTATGGTGTGTGTCACTGTGATCAGAGAGTGTATGGTGTATGTCATTGTGATCAGAGAGTGTATGGTGTGTGTTATTGTGATCAGAGAGTGTATGATGTGTGTCATTGTGATCAGAGAGTGTATGGTGTGTGTCACTGTGATCAGAGAGAGTATGGTGTGTGTTATTGTGATCAGAGAGTGTATGGTGTGTGTCATTGTGATCAGAGAGTGTATGGTGTGTGTCATTGTGATCAGAGAGTGTATGATGTGTGTCACTGTGATCAGAGGGTGTAGGGTGTGTGTCACTGTGATCAGAGTGTGTATGGTGTGTGTCATTGTGATCAGAGAGTGTATGGTGTGTGTTATTGTGATCAGAGAGTGTATGGTGTGTGTCACTGTGATCAGAGAGTGTATGGTGTGTGTTATTGTGATCAGAGAGTGTATGGTGTGTGTCATTGTGATCAGAGAGAGTATGATGTGTGTCATTGTGATCAGAGAGTGTATGGTGTGTGTCACTGTGATCAGAGAGTGTATGGTGTGTGTCACTGTGATCAGAGAGAGAGTATGGTGTGTGTCATTGTGATCAGAGAGTGTATGGTGTGTGTCATTGTGATCAGAGAGAGTATGGTGTTTGTCATTGTGATCAGAGAGTGTATGGTGTGTGTTATTGTGATCAGAGAGTGTATGGTGTGTGTTATTGTGATCAGAGAGTGTATGGTGTGTGTTATTGTGATCAGAGAGCGTATTGTTTGTGTTATTGTGATCAGAGAGTGTATGGTTTGTGTTATTGTGATCACAGAGAGTATGGTGTGTGTCACTGTGATCAGAGAGCGTATGGTTTGTGTTATTATGATCAGAAAGAATATGATGTGTGTCACTGTGATCAGAGGGTGTAGGGTGTGTGTCACTGTGATCAGAGGGTGTAGGGTGTGTGTCACTGTGATCAGAGTGTGTATGGTGTGTGTCACTGTGATCAGAGAGTGTATGGTGTGTGTTATTGTGATCAGAGAGTGTATGGTGTGTGTTATTGTGATCAGAGAGTGTATGGTGTGTGTCATTGTGATCAGTGAGTGTATGGTGTGTGTCATTGTGATCAGAGAGTGTATGATGTGTGTCACTGTGATCAGAGGGTGTAGGGTGTGTGTCACTGTGATCAGAGGGTGTAGGGTGTGTGTCACTGTGATCAGAGGGTGTAGGGTGTGTGTCACTGTGATCAGAGTGTGTAGGGTGTGTGTCACTGTGATCAGAGTGTGTATGGTGTGTGTCACTGTGATCAGAGAGTGTATGATGTGTGTCACTGTGATCAGAGGGTGTAGGGTGTGTGTCACTGTGATCAGAAGGTGTAGGGTGTGTGTCACTGTGATCAGAGTGTGTATGGTGTGTGTCACTGTGATCAGAGAGTGTATGGTGTGTGTCATTGTGATCAGAGAGTGTATGGTGTGTGTCACTGTGATCAGAGAGCGTATGGTGTATGTCATTGTGATCAGAGAGCGTATGGTTTGTGTTATTGTGATCACACAGAGTATGGTGTGTGTCACTGTGATCAGAGAGCGTATGGTTTGTGTTATTATGATCAGAAAGAATATGATGTGTGTCACTGTGATCAGAGGGTGTAGGGTGTGTGTCACTGTGATCAGAGTGTGTATGGTGTGTGTCACTGTGATCAGAGAGTGTATGGTGTGTGTTATTGTGATCAGAGAGTGTATGGTGTGTGTTATTGTGATCAGAGAGTGTATGGTGTGTGTCATTGTGATCAGAGAGTGTATGGTGTGTGTCATTGTGATCAGAGAGTGTATGATGTGTGTCACTGTGATCAGAGGGTGTAGGGTGTGTGTCACTGTGATCAGAGGGTGTAGGGTGTGTGTCACTGTGATCAGAGTGTGTAGGGTGTGTGTCACTGTGATCAGAGTGTGTATGGTGTGTGTCATTGTGATCAGAGAGTGTATGGTGTGTGTTATTGTGATCAGAGAGTGTATGGTGTGTGTTATTGTGATCAGAGAGTGTATGGTGTGTGTCATTGTGATCAGAGAGTGTATGGTGTGTGTCATTGTGATCAGAGAGTGTATGGTGTGTGTCACTGTGATCAGAGAGTGTATGGTGTATGTCATTGTGATCAGAGAGTGTATGGTGTGTGTTATTGTGATCAGAGAGTGTATGATGTGTGTCATTGTGATCAGAGAGTCTATGGTGTGTGTCACTGTGATCAGAGAGAGTATGATGTGTGTCATTGTGATCAGAGAGTGTATGATGTGTGTCACTGTGATCAGAGAGTGTATGGTGAGTGTCACTGTGATCAGAGAGTGTATGGTGAGTGTCACTGTGATCAGAGAGTGTATGGTGTGTGTCATTGTGATCGGAGAGTGTATGGTGTGTGTTATTGTGATCAGAGAGTGTATGGTGTGTGTCATTGTGATCAGAGAGTGTATGGTGTGTTTCACTGTGATCAGAGAGTGTATGGTGTGTGTCACTGTGATCAGAGAGAGTATGATGTGTGTCATTGTGATCAGAGAGTGTATGGTGTGTGTCATTGTGATCAGAGAGTGTATGGTGTGTGTCATTGTGATCAGAGAGTGTATGGTGAGTGTCATTGTGATCAGAGAGTGTATGGTGTGTGTCATTGTGATCAGAGAGTGTATGGTGAGTGTTATTGTGATCAGAGAGTGTATGGTGTGTGTTATTGTGATCAGAGGGTGTAGGGTGTGTGTCACTGTGATCAGAGTGTGTAGGGTGTGTGTCACTGTGATCAGAGTGTGTATGGTGTGTGTCACTGTGATCAGAGAGAGTATGGTGTGTGTCATTGTGATCAGAGAGTGTATGGTGTGTGTCACTGTGATCAGAGAGTGTATGGTGTGTGTCACTGTGATCAGAGAGTGTATGGTGTGTGTCACTGTGATCAGAGAGAGTATGATGTGTGTCATTGTGATCAGAGAGTGTATGATGTGTGTCACTGTGATCAGAGGGTGTAGGGTGTGTGTCACTGTGATCAGAGGGTGTAGGGTGTGTGTCACTGTGATCAGAGTGTGTATGGTGTGTGTCACTGTGATCAGAGAGTGTATGGTGTGTGTCATTGTGATCAGAGAGTGTATGGTGTGTGTCACTGTGATCAGAGAGTGTATGGTGTATGTCATTGTGATCAGAGAGTGTATGGTGTGTGTTATTGTGATCAGAGAGTGTATGATGTGTGTCATTGTGATCAGAGAGTGTATGGTGTGTGTCACTGTGATCAGAGAGAGTATGGTGTGTGTTATTGTGATCAGAGAGTGTATGGTGTGTGTCATTGTGATCAGAGAGTGTATGGTGTGTGTCATTGTGATCAGAGAGTGTATGATGTGTGTCACTGTGATCAGAGGGTGTAGGGTGTGTGTCACTGTGATCAGAGTGTGTATGGTGTGTGTCATTGTGATCAGAGGGTGTAGGGTGTGTGTCATTGTGATCAGAGAGTGTATGGTGTGTGTTATTGTGATCAGAGAGTGTATGGTGTGTGTCACTGTGATCAGAGAGTGTATGGTGTGTGTTATTGTGATCAGAGAGTGTATGGTGTGTGTCACTGTGATCAGAGAGTGTATGGTGTGTGTCATTGTGATCAGAGAGTGTATGGTGTGTGTCACTGTGATCAGAGAGTGTATGGTGTGTGTCACTGTGATCAGAGAGAGAGTATGGTGTGTGTCATTGTGATCAGAGAGTGTATGGTGTGTGTCATTGTGATCAGAGAGTGTATGGTGTGTGTCATTGTGATCAGAGAGTGTATGGTGAGTGTCATTGTGATCAGAAAGAGTATGGTGTGTGTCATTGTGATCAGAGAGTGTATGGTGTGTGTTATTGTGATCAGAGAGTGTATGGTGTGTGTTATTGTGATCAGAGAGAGTATGGTTTGTGTTATTGTGATCAGAGAGCGTATGGTTTGTGTTATTGTGATCACAGAGAGTATGGTGTGTGTCACTGATCAGAGAGCGTATGGTTTGTGTTATTGTGATCAGAAAGAATATGATGTGTGTCACTGTGATCAGAGGGTGTAGGGTGTGTGTCACTGTGATCAGAGGGTGTAGGGTGTGTGTCACTGTGATCAGAGTGTGTAGGGTGTGTGTCACTGTGATCAGAGAGTGTATGGTGTGTGTTATTGTGATCAGAGAGTGTATGGTGTGTGTTATTGTGATCAGAGAGTGTATGGTGTGTGTTATTGTGATCAGAGAGTGTATGGTGTGTGTCACTGTGATCAGAGAGTGTATGGTGTGTGTCACTGTGATCAGAGAGTGTATGGTGTGTGTCACTGTGATCAGAGAGAGTATGATGTGTGTCATTGTGATCAGAGAGTGTATGATGTGTGTCACTGTGATCAGAGGGTGTAGGGTGTGTGTCACTGTGATCAGAGGGTGTAGGGTGTGTGTCACTGTGATCAGAGTGTGTATGGTGTGTGTCACTGTGATCAGAGAGTGTATGGTGTGTGTCATTGTGATCAGAGAGTGTATGGTGTGTGTCACTGTGATCAGAGAGTGTATGGTGTATGTCATTGTGATCAGAGAGTGTATGGTGTGTGTTATTGTGATCAGAGAGTGTATGATGTGTGTCATTGTGATCAGAGAGTGTATGGTGTGTGTCACTGTGATCAGAGAGAGTATGGTGTGTGTTATTGTGATCAGAGAGTGTATGGTGTGTGTCATTGTGATCAGAGAGTGTATGGTGTGTGTCATTGTGATCAGAGAGTGTATGATGTGTGTCACTGTGATCAGAGGGTGTAGGGTGTGTGTCACTGTGATCAGAGTGTGTATGGTGTGTGTCATTGTGATCAGAGGGTGTAGGGTGTGTGTCATTGTGATCAGAGAGTGTATGGTGTGTGTTATTGTGATCAGAGAGTGTATGGTGTGTGTCACTGTGATCAGAGAGTGTATGGTGTGTGTTATTGTGATCAGAGAGTGTATGGTGTGTGTCATTGTGATCAGAGAGAGTATGATGTGTGTCATTGTGATCAGAGAGTGTATGGTGTGTGTCACTGTGATCAGAGAGTGTATGGTGTGTGTCACTGTGATCAGAGAGAGAGTATGGTGTGTGTCATTGTGATCAGAGAGTGTATGGTGTGTGTCATTGTGATCAGAGAGTGTATGGTGAGTGTCATTGTGATCAGAAAGAGTATGGTGTGTGTCATTGTGATCAGAGAGTGTATGGTGTGTGTTATTGTGATCAGAGAGTGTATGGTGTGTGTTATTGTGATCAGAGAGAGTATGGTTTGTGTTATTGTGATCAGAGAGCGTATGGTTTGTGTTATTGTGATCACAGAGAGTATGGTGTGTGTCACTGATCAGAGAGCGTATGGTTTGTGTTATTGTGATCAGAAAGAATATGATGTGTGTCACTGTGATCAGAGGGTGTAGGGTGTGTGTCACTGTGATCAGAGGGTGTAGGGTGTGTGTCACTGTGATCAGAGTGTGTATGGTGTGTGTCACTGTGATCAGAGAGTGTATGGTGTGTGTTATTGTGATCAGAGAGTGTATGGTGTGTGTTATTGTGATCAGAGAGTGTATGGTGTGTGTTATTGTGATCAGAGAGTGTATGGTGTGTGTCATTGTGATCAGAGAGTGTATGGTGTGTGTCATTGTGATCAGAGAGTGTATGATGTGTGTCACTGTGATCAGAGGGTGTAGGGTGTGTGTCACTGTGATCAGAGGGTGTAGGGTGTGTGTCACTGTGATCAGAGTGTGTATGGTGTGTGTCACTGTGATCAGAGAGTGTATGGTGTGTGTCATTGTGATCAGAGAGTGTATGGTGTGTGTCACTGTGATCAGAGAGTGTATGGTGTATGTCATTGTGATCAGAGAGTGTATGGTGTGTGTTATTGTGATCAGAGAGTGTATGATGTGTGTCATTGTGATCAGAGAGTGTATGGTGTGTGTCACTGTGATCAGAGAGAGTATGGTGTGTGTTATTGTGATCAGAGAGTGTATGGTGTGTGTCATTGTGATCAGAGAGTGTATGGTGTGTGTCATTGTGATCAGAGAGTGTATGATGTGTGTCACTGTGATCAGAGGGTGTAGGGTGTGTGTCACTGTGATCAGAGTGTGTATGGTGTGTGTCATTGTGATCAGAGAGTGTATGGTGTGTGTTATTGTGATCAGAGAGTGTATGGTGTGTGTCACTGTGATCAGAGAGTGTATGGTGTGTGTTATTGTGATCAGAGAGTGTATGGTGTGTGTCATTGTGATCAGAGAGAGTATGATGTGTGTCATTGTGATCAGAGAGTGTATGGTGTGTGTCACTGTGATCAGAGAGTGTATGGTGTGTGTCACTGTGATCAGAGAGAGAGTATGGTGTGTGTCATTGTGATCAGAGAGTGTATGGTGTGTGTCATTGTGATCAGAGAGAGTATGGTGTGTGTCATTGTGATCAGAGAGTGTATGGTGTGTGTTATTGTGATCAGAGAGTGTATGGTGTGTGTTATTGTGATCAGAGAGTGTATGGTGTGTGTTATTGTGATCAGAGAGCGTATGGTTTGTGTTATTGTGATCAGAGAGTGTATGGTTTGTGTTATTGTGATCACAGAGAGTATGGTGTGTGTCACTGTGATCAGAGAGCGTATGGTTTGTGTTATTATGATCAGAAAGAATATGATGTGTGTCACTGTGATCAGAGGGTGTAGGGTGTGTGTCACTGTGATCAGAGGGTGTAGGGTGTGTGTCACTGTGATCAGAGTGTGTATGGTGTGTGTCACTGTGATCAGAGAGTGTATGGTGTGTGTTATTGTGATCAGAGAGTGTATGGTGTGTGTTATTGTGATCAGAGAGTGTATGGTGTGTGTCATTGTGATCAGTGAGTGTATGGTGTGTGTCATTGTGATCAGAGAGTGTATGATGTGTGTCACTGTGATCAGAGGGTGTAGGGTGTGTGTCACTGTGATCAGAGGGTGTAGGGTGTGTGTCACTGTGATCAGAGTGTGTAGGGTGTGTGTCACTGTGATCAGAGTGTGTATGGTGTGTGTCACTGTGATCAGAGAGTGTATGATGTGTGTCACTGTGATCAGAGGGTGTAGGGTGTGTGTCACTGTGATCAGAAGGTGTAGGGTGTGTGTCACTGTGATCAGAGTGTGTATGGTGTGTGTCACTGTGATCAGAGAGTGTATGGTGTGTGTCATTGTGATCAGAGAGTGTATGGTGTGTGTCACTGTGATCAGAGAGCGTATGGTGTATGTCATTGTGATCAGAGAGCGTATGGTTTGTGTTATTGTGATCACACAGAGTATGGTGTGTGTCACTGTGATCAGAGAGCGTATGGTTTGTGTTATTATGATCAGAAAGAATATGATGTGTGTCACTGTGATCAGAGGGTGTAGGGTGTGTGTCACTGTGATCAGAGGGTGTAGGGTGTGTGTCACTGTGATCAGAGTGTGTATGGTGTGTGTCACTGTGATCAGAGAGTGTATGGTGTGTGTTATTGTGATCAGAGAGTGTATGGTGTGTGTTATTGTGATCAGAGAGTGTATGGTGTGTGTCATTGTGATCAGAGAGTGTATGGTGTGTGTCATTGTGATCAGAGAGTGTATGATGTGTGTCACTGTGATCAGAGGGTGTAGGGTGTGTGTCACTGTGATCAGAGGGTGTAGGGTGTGTGTCACTGTGATCAGAGTGTGTAGGGTGTGTGTCACTGTGATCAGAGTGTGTATGGTGTGTGTCACTGTGATCAGAGAGTGTATGGTGTGTGTTATTGTGATCAGAGAGTGTATGGTGTGTGTTATTGTGATCAGAGAGTGTATGGTGTGTGTCATTGTGATCAGAGAGTGTATGGTGTGTGTCATTGTGATCAGAGAGTGTATGGTGTGTGTCACTGTGATCAGAGAGTGTATGGTGTATGTCATTGTGATCAGAGAGTGTATGGTGTGTGTTATTGTGATCAGAGAGTGTATGATGTGTGTCATTGTGATCAGAGAGTCTATGGTGTGTGTCACTGTGATCAGAGAGAGTATGATGTGTGTCATTGTGATCAGAGAGTGTATGATGTGTGTCACTGTGATCAGAGAGTGTATGGTGAGTGTCACTGTGATCAGAGAGTGTATGGTGAGTGTCACTGTGATCAGAGAGTGTATGGTGTGTGTCATTGTGATCGGAGAGTGTATGGTGTGTGTTATTGTGATCAGAGAGTGTATGGTGTGTGTCATTGTGATCAGAGAGTGTATGGTGTGTTTCACTGTGATCAGAGAGTGTATGGTGTGTGTCACTGTGATCAGAGAGAGTATGATGTGTGTCATTGTGATCAGAGAGTGTATGGTGTGTGTCATTGTGATCAGAGAGTGTATGGTGTGTGTCATTGTGATCAGAGAGTGTATGGTGAGTGTCATTGTGATCAGAGAGTGTATGGTGTGTGTCATTGTGATCAGAGAGTGTATGGTGAGTGTTATTGTGATCAGAGAGTGTATGGTGTGTGTTATTGTGATCAGAGGGTGTAGGGTGTGTGTCACTGTGATCAGAGTGTGTAGGGTGTGTGTCACTGTGATCAGAGTGTGTATGGTGTGTGTCACTGTGATCAGAGAGAGTATGGTGTGTGTCATTGTGATCAGAGAGTGTATGGTGTGTGTCACTGTGATCAGAGAGTGTATGGTGTGTGTCACTGTGATCAGAGAGTGTATGGTGTGTGTCACTGTGATCAGAGAGAGTATGATGTGTGTCATTGTGATCAGAGAGTGTATGATGTGTGTCACTGTGATCAGAGGGTGTAGGGTGTGTGTCACTGTGATCAGAGGGTGTAGGGTGTGTGTCACTGTGATCAGAGTGTGTATGGTGTGTGTCACTGTGATCAGAGAGTGTATGGTGTGTGTCATTGTGATCAGAGAGTGTATGGTGTGTGTCACTGTGATCAGAGAGTGTATGGTGTATGTCATTGTGATCAGAGAGTGTATGGTGTGTGTTATTGTGATCAGAGAGTGTATGATGTGTGTCATTGTGATCAGAGAGTGTATGGTGTGTGTCACTGTGATCAGAGAGAGTATGGTGTGTGTTATTGTGATCAGAGAGTGTATGGTGTGTGTCATTGTGATCAGAGAGTGTATGGTGTGTGTTATTGTGATCAGAGAGAGTATGGTTTGTGTTATTGTGATCAGAGAGCGTATGGTTTGTGTTATTGTGATCACAGAGAGTATGGTGTGTGTCACTGATCAGAGAGCGTATGGTTTGTGTTATTGTGATCAGAAAGAATATGATGTGTGTCACTGTGATCAGAGGGTGTAGGGTGTGTGTCACTGTGATCAGAGGGTGTAGGGTGTGTGTCACTGTGATCAGAGTGTGTATGGTGTGTGTCACTGTGATCAGAGAGTGTATGGTGTGTGTTATTGTGATCAGAGAGTGTATGGTGTGTGTTATTGTGATCAGAGAGTGTATGGTGTGTGTTATTGTGATCAGAGAGTGTATGGTGTGTGTCATTGTGATCAGAGAGTGTATGGTGTGTGTCATTGTGATCAGAGAGTGTATGATGTGTGTCACTGTGATCAGAGGGTGTAGGGTGTGTGTCACTGTGATCAGAGGGTGTAGGGTGTGTGTCACTGTGATCAGAGTGTGTATGGTGTGTGTCACTGTGATCAGAGAGTGTATGGTGTGTGTTATTGTGATCAGAGAGTGTATGATGTGTGTCATTGTGATCAGAGAGTGTATGGTGTGTGTCACTGTGATCAGAGAGAGTATGGTGTGTGTTATTGTGATCAGAGAGTGTATGGTGTGTGTCATTGTGATCAGAGAGTGTATGGTGTGTGTCATTGTGATCAGAGAGTGTATGATGTGTGTCACTGTGATCAGAGGGTGTAGGGTGTGTGTCACTGTGATCAGAGTGTGTATGGTGTGTGTCATTGTGATCAGAGAGTGTATGGTGTGTGTTATTGTGATCAGAGAGTGTATGGTGTGTGTCACTGTGATCAGAGAGTGTATGGTGTGTGTTATTGTGATCAGAGAGTGTATGGTGTGTGTCATTGTGATCAGAGAGAGTATGATGTGTGTCATTGTGATCAGAGAGTGTATGGTGTGTGTCACTGTGATCAGAGAGTGTATGGTGTGTGTCACTGTGATCAGAGAGAGAGTATGGTGTGTGTCATTGTGATCAGAGAGTGTATGGTGTGTGTCATTGTGATCAGAGAGAGTATGGTGTGTGTCATTGTGATCAGAGAGTGTATGGTGTTGCTTATTGTGATCAGAGAGTGTATGGTGTGTGTTATTGTGATCAGAGAGTGTATGGTGTGTGTTATTGTGATCAGAGAGCGTATGGTTTGTGTTATTGTGATCAGAGAGTGTATGGTTTGTGTTATTGTGATCACAGAGAGTATGGTGTGTGTCACTGTGATCAGAGAGCGTATGGTTTGTGTTATTATGATCAGAAAGAATATGATGTGTGTCACTGTGATCAGAGGGTGTAGGGTGTGTGTCACTGTGATCAGAGGGTGTAGGGTGTGTGTCACTGTGATCAGAGTGTGTATGGTGTGTGTCACTGTGATCAGAGAGTGTATGGTGTGTGTTATTGTGATCAGAGAGTGTATGGTGTGTGTTATTGTGATCAGAGAGTGTATGGTGTGTGTCATTGTGATCAGTGAGTGTATGGTGTGTGTCATTGTGATCAGAGAGTGTATGATGTGTGTCACTGTGATCAGAGGGTGTAGGGTGTGTGTCACTGTGATCAGAGGGTGTAGGGTGTGTGTCACTGTGATCAGAGTGTGTATGGTGTGTGTCACTGTGATCAGAGAGTGTATGGTGTGTGTCATTGTGATCAGAGAGTGTATGGTGTGTGTCACTGTGATCAGAGAGCGTATGGTGTATGTCATTGTGATCAGAGAGCGTATGGTTTGTGTTATTGTGATCACACAGAGTATGGTGTGTGTCACTGTGATCAGAGAGCGTATGGTTTGTGTTATTATGATCAGAAAGAATATGATGTGTGTCACTGTGATCAGAGGGTGTAGGGTGTGTGTCACTGTGATCAGAGTGTGTATGGTGTGTGTCACTGTGATCAGAGAGTGTATGGTGTGTGTTATTGTGATCAGAGAGTGTATGGTGTGTGTTATTGTGATCAGAGAGTGTATGGTGTGTGTCATTGTGATCAGAGAGTGTATGGTGTGTGTCATTGTGATCAGAGAGTGTATGATGTGTGTCACTGTGATCAGAGGGTGTAGGGTGTGTGTCACTGTGATCAGAGGGTGTAGGGTGTGTGTCACTGTGATCAGAGTGTGTAGGGTGTGTGTCACTGTGATCAGAGTGTGTATGGTGTGTGTCACTGTGATCAGAGAGTGTATGGTGTGTGTTATTGTGATCAGAGAGTGTATGGTGTGTGTTATTGTGATCAGAGAGTGTATGGTGTGTGTCATTGTGATCAGAGAGTGTATGGTGTGTGTCATTGTGATCAGAGAGTGTATGGTGTGTGTCACTGTGATCAGAGAGTGTATGGTGTATGTCATTGTGATCAGAGAGTGTATGGTGTGTGTTATTGTGATCAGAGAGTGTATGATGTGTGTCATTGTGATCAGAGAGTCTATGGTGTGTGTCACTGTGATCAGAGAGAGTATGATGTGTGTCATTGTGATCAGAGAGTGTATGATGTGTGTCACTGTGATCAGAGAGTGTATGGTGAGTGTCACTGTGATCAGAGAGTGTATGGTGAGTGTCACTGTGATCAGAGAGTGTATGGTGTGTGTCATTGTGATCGGAGAGTGTATGGTGTGTGTTATTGTGATCAGAGAGTGTATGGTGTGTGTCATTGTGATCAGAGAGTGTATGGTGTGTTTCACTGTGATCAGAGAGTGTATGGTGTGTGTCACTGTGATCAGAGAGAGTATGATGTGTGTCATTGTGATCAGAGAGTGTATGGTGTGTGTCATTGTGATCAGAGAGTGTATGGTGTGTGTCATTGTGATCAGAGAGTGTATGGTGAGTGTCATTGTGATCAGAGAGTGTATGGTGTGTGTCATTGTGATCAGAGAGTGTATGGTGAGTGTTATTGTGATCAGAGAGTGTATGGTGTGTGTTATTGTGATCAGAGGGTGTAGGGTGTGTGTCACTGTGATCAGAGTGTGTAGGGTGTGTGTCACTGTGATCAGAGTGTGTATGGTGTGTGTCACTGTGATCAGAGAGAGTATGGTGTGTGTCATTGTGATCAGAGAGTGTATGGTGTGTGTCACTGTGATCAGAGAGTGTATGGTGTGTGTCACTGTGATCAGAGAGTGTATGGTGTGTGTCACTGTGATCAGAGAGAGTATGATGTGTGTCATTGTGATCAGAGAGTGTATGATGTGTGTCACTGTGATCAGAGGGTGTAGGGTGTGTGTCACTGTGATCAGAGTGTGTATGGTGAGTGTCATTGTGATCAGAGGGTGTAGGGTGTGTGTCATTGTGATCAGAGAGTGTATGGTGAGTGTTATTGTGATCAGAGAGTGTATGGTGAGTGTTATTGTGATCAGAGAGTGTATGGTGTGTGTTATTGTGATCAGAGAGTGTATGGTGTTTGTCACTGTGATCAGAGGGTGTAGGGTGTGTGTCACTGTGATCAGAGGGTGTAGGGTGTGTGTCACTGTGATCAGAGGGTGTAGGGTGTGTGTCACTGTGATCAGAGGGTGTAGGGTGTGTGTCATTGTGATCAGAGTGTGTATGGTGTGTGTCACTGTGATCAGAGAGTGTATGGTGTGTGTTATTGTGATCAGAGTGATTGATGTGAACAATAAAACAGATTTCTACACACCTTCAGAGTGAGACTCGTGTCACTGCTCCATCAGGAAGAGAACACCTCAGGAGACAAGGTGAATGATAATAAATGTGTTGAGAGAGTTATTGAGAGGAATGTGAGTGTTGAAAAGTATGAGTCATGAAAATCCGGTTGGTCGTTTTCACTGAGGATACAGACTGTAACAAACAGAGAGCACTAACAAAACAATATCAATATAGATAGATAGATAGATAGATACTTCATTGATCCCCAGGGGAAATTCAAGGTCTCAGTAGCTTACAGACATCACATACAACAATCACTAACAGCAATGGACTAATTACAAAAATAAAAATAAAAATACTAAAACAAATATCAAAATTGTTCAAAATATCAAAATCAAATACCAAGAAGTTAACATAGTGTGCTTAAGAATGATCAAACACAGCCTGGCAAGAATCTGTGATACAGTGAGCAGCTGAGGATGATCTCTTGAGTGCAGTATATAGTTTAAAAGTTGCAAAAGTGTGGATAGTGCAAAGGGTGTGGAATGTGCAATATCAGAATTAGCATTGAACAGCTCAATATAACAAAAACAAACATATTAAACAAATAAGAACTAAAAATAGCAACGATATATATATATATATATATATATATATATATATATATATATATATATATATATATATAATTACTCATAATTAATGCTTTCTGCCACAAAACATTTAGGCCTTAAGGGCTTCCGTAGTTTTGATCAGAGGTATATAGGTGCGATTCCTCTCTTGTCCGCGAGGCGGCGCCAGAGTCAAAGCGCAGCTCGGTCGTGATCATCTTAAAGCGTAGGTGCATTATTCTCCCACCCGTGTTCCGACAGGCCCCGCCCTCCTGTGCTGGGATTGGTGAGCTCCTTCACCACACATTACGCCTTTACTAGCCAATCGTAGCGGGGGAGGGCGGGGCTTTCTTGAATGCGGGTGGAGAACGGAATGACGCCAGACCTGCACACAGCTCTTACTGACCTGCTCAGGTGTGTCCAGACAGCAGACAGAGGTTTCCAGATGTTTGTGGACACCTGAGGAGGAGTTAGTGTTCCTCTACACACACACACACATACACAGTCCTAAAGGGAGCTCCATCACTCCAGAGCACACCTCTCCACTGCTCCATAGCCCCAGAGCTGAGTGGAGGTTTACACCCGACCCGCCCACGATGGGCACTGAGCAGAGTGTCCTCTCTGGTCCCAGGCTCGAGCCCACACACAGTTCCTGAGCCGTTCCTGTGGTCGTGTTTGTTTACCCGCGTCCAGAGGCTCCGTCCAGACACTGCACCCGCCCCTCCCTCTTACGCACAGCAGCGGAGAGCGCCCATTGGCTGAACGGGCCGTCACAGTCCAGCCCCGCCCCCTCTGCGTGTGCCCCCTCCAGCTCTCGGGCAGTGCGTGGTGAGGACAGAGGAGAGACAGGAGGCGCGGAGAGAGGAGAGAGGGGCAGGGACGGGGACACGGCCGCGGGGACAGAGGACAGACCTGCCGCATCGCCACACTCCGGGATCAGGATGCGCCGCGCTGGGGCTGCGGGTGTGTGTGTGTGTGAGCGGAGAGTCGGAGAGGGAGAGAGCTCGGTGGGCTCGCAGTGACGGCTGTGAGAGTGTGTGAGTGTGAGAGAGAGACAGAGTGTGTGTTTTGTGCGAACATGTTGAGTCGACTGATGAGCGGCAGCGTCAGGAGCCTGGAGAGAGAGTTCACCTGCACCGTGCGCCTCCTGGACGACACCGAGTACACCTGCAGCATCCAGGTCAGTCCGCGGTCAGTGAGCGGAGGCTGTGCGGTTCTCACAGCCCTGCGGTGGGCTACTGGGGCTAGAGACTGCGCTGGAGACAACCTATTGTTTCCAGGCTTTCTCTGTGTGTGTGTGAGCGTGTGTGTGTTTCACTCACATTGAGGGGACCTAACTCTGTATACACACTCGCATTGTGGGGACCTGACTCCCTTGTAGGTCCCCACTATGTAAATCATTAATGTGAGGACCTGTGTTAAGGTTAGGTTTAGCATTAATCTGCTGCTAGTCATGGTTCATTTTAACTCAAGTCTCCACAAAATGAATGGAAGTCAACGTAACCTCCCCACAAAGCATGGAAACAAGCGCACGTGTGTGTGAGAGAGGAGCAGGTGGATGGGAAGCTGAACAGAGCAGTGTTCTCTGAGCCTCTGACCATTCAGCGACGCAGAGAGGCGCTACGCCTAGGAGACGGGCTCCTTTTGTTTGGATCTTGAGGGTTTGTCTGTTCCCAGGGCTTTTGTTTCTGCTTTTGTTTTAGTCTCACGCTCCTCGGCTGTGGTCCGCGGGTCACAGAGACCCCAGGACACGGAGAGGGTGAGGGCTGAGGTCTGTAGACATTGGGAAGGAATGGTCAATGTGAAGGAATGCACTGGACGGAAGTCTCAGAGGGACAGTCTCTGGGAAGTGTGGACAGAGAACCTCAAAGTGTCTCCAGGTCTCACAGCATCAGCCCAAAGTTTGGGACCCCTGTCCTAGAGGTGCTGAAACTTTTGGGCCAATTCAGTGTCACGTGTGGCGCATGCGGCTGAGTTATGGCACCGGAGAGTGCAGCGTGGGCCGGATATGGGCCAAAAGTCACGAGCTGGGCCTGACCCGGGCTTGGGTAAGTGTTGTGTGGCTCAGACGAGGGCACGGTGTCGACATCTGGCTCAAACTGTGGAGTCAAGGCACACACTCGCCGTCATTCCAGACCAATGCAGACGGGCCACATTCGGGCCAAACGCTCACTGCTGTCTGAGATGTTGGAGTCAGTGAAGCCGACGGATACCTGCCGTTGTCTGAGCGCGGGTTCTGGTCGTTCAGATGGAAGCTCAGATGTGCTTATGTTTGCGCAGGTCCATCCTGAAGTTTCTAGATCCCAGTTTAGGCCCAGGCCTTAAATAGAACCACACGGGTCATGACCAGAGAGCAGTGGACACTACCAAAGACACCCGACGGAGAGGAAGACCACCTACAAACACCTCTCTCTCACACACACACACACACACACTTAGGAACACTTCCTCCTCTCTGTGCTCAGGGCCGTGTGATTATTATTATTATTATTATTATTATTATTATTATTATTATGTTGATAATATGTTTGATGAACACATTGTGACTGCAGTGAATAACGCTTCCACTCTAAACATCTCACACTGTAACTGTAATAAAGGTGCACTGTTTCTTTAAGAGGTGCTGAGGTGGTGTGTGTGTGTGTGTGTGTGTGTGTGTGTGATCTAGATATTCTCACATTGTAGGGACCAACGTGTGTTTACACTCCCATGCTGTAAGTGTGTGTTGTTGTTTTGGGACAGAAATGCTGCCCCATGACGTTAATCCCCACACTGAGGTGACACTGTTACAGTTGGGGTCAAGGGAAGTCTCCACAAAATGAATGTAAGTGTATATAGTGTTCCCTTAAATCATAAAAACAAGGCTGTGTGTGTGTGTGTGTGTGTGTGTGTGTGGACACTGGTCTCTGAGACGTTAGAAGGTCACTGTGGATAATAAATAAATGACTGGGGGCAGTGTTCACTAGTGTCCATTAACTATTTGGCGTCTACACTGTGTGCTTTAGCTCTGTCTGAAATGTCTCTCTATTCACTATTCCCTACATCACTCACTATACAGTGCACAATAATAGAGGACGGGATTCAGACACGGCTGTCACCTCACAGTGCAGTGTATTATGGTTATCCACCTTCTGCTAGGGTTCACCAGATGTACCCTACTCACTGCAGTGCACAGTGTATTAGGACACTACTACTAAAAGACGTCACCCCAAGGAGTGCCCTATACAGTGAATAGGGCGTGTACATCTGACCCGTTGAGGAGGTGTGTGATGTGGAGTGGGTGCTGAAGGGGGAGGCGGGTCTGAAGCTCGGGAGCACTACGGTTTGAGTTGAGATCCAAAGACTCTACGTCTACGAGAACCATGCCCAGAGAACGCTTCGATGCACAGCAGGGGGCACCAGAGATGTCCGAGTGTCTATTTGAGGTGAACCACAGCAGTGCCCCTCTGTGGCTGGTTTTATCGTGTGTGTGTTGGTGTTTGTGTCTGTTCGGAGCAATTAAAGGAATAATCAGGATTTGTGTGTTTTTTTTTTTTTTTTTTAAGTTAAATCATCCTCAGGGAAAAGTGTAGAGTTTAATATCCCTGTGTTTTATTTCTTTTTCCCGCCGTCTGTGTTTATGAGCCCCATATGGAGGGGCTTTGTTGTTTCTTGCCGTGTCAGCAACATCACACGCCCCACGGCCAGGTTCTCCTGGGTTCTCCTGGGTTCCCCTGGGTTCTGGAGCCGTGTTATTGCTCTGTGCGTCTCGGCACGCCGTCCGATAATCACCTGTGTTAATCAGGCCGTCTGCAGGGCTGCAGTCTGGGAGCTGGCCTCCGGGCGCTTGAGAACGCACTCAATTTTCCAGCGCAGCACGGCAGAGCTCAGAGAGCGGGAAATCAGGGTGATTAGGCTGCAGCGGCGTTAAAGGTGCAGTCTTATAGCTAACAGTAAGATGAAGAATGATATGAAAGCTAAGGAGGCCTTTTCCGTCATTTCAGAGAAACCTGTTTTCCTTTGGACAGCAATGGTTTGTAACAGGTGTAGTTCAGCACCGCTCAGCCTCCAGGCCACCAGGTGTCAGTATTACAGCTGTGTCGTGGAGAAATGACTGACTGCAGCTGTCGACGTGGTAAAACACACATCACCACTAAAAGAACACTTTGCATCTCCATGTTTGTTTTCGTTAGTCGTCATGAACAGCCATGATACTGACACCTAGAGGCCTGGGTGTGTCAGAAAGAGGCCTCCACCTGTGGGAGACCCGCTCTGTGGAGAGTAAACTGGGTCATTCAAGAACAATAATAAAAAATAATAACAATAACGGTGGAGTGGTGTGTGTGTGAGTAAGAAGCGACTGTATCTTTTAAGGTGGAGCGGTGTGTGTGAGTAAGAAATGACTGTGTCTTTTAATGTGGAGCGGTGTGTGTGAGTAAGAAATGACTGTGTCTTTTAATGTGGAGCGGTGTGTGTGAGTAAGAAATGACTGTGTCTTTTAAGGTGGAGCGGTGTGTGTGAGTAAGAAGCGACTGTATCTTTTAATGTGGAGCGGTGTGTGTGAGTAAGAAGCGACTGTATCTTTTAAGGTGGAGCGGTGTGTGTGAGTAAGAAGCGACTGTATATTTTAAGGTGGAGCGGTGTGTGTGAGTAAGAAGCGACTGTATCTTTTAAGGTGGAGCGGTGTGTGTGAGTAAGAAGCGACTGTATCTTTTAAGGTGGAGCGGTGTGTGTGTGAGTAAGAAGCGACTGTATCTTTTAAGGTGGAGCGGTGTGTGTGAGTAAGAAGCGACTGTATATTTTAAGGTGGAGCGGTGTGTGTGAGTAAGAAGCGACTGTATATTTTAAGGTGGAGCGGTGTGTGTGAGTAAGAAGCGACTGTATCTTTTAAGGTGGAGCGGTGTGTGTGAGTAAGAAGCGACTGTATATTTTAAGGTGGAGCGGTGTGTGTGAGTAAGAAGCGACTGTATCTTTTAAGGTGGAGCGGTGTGTGTGAGTAAGAAGCGACTGTATCTTTTAAGGTGGAGCGGTGTGTGTGAGTAAGAAGCGACTGTATCTTTTAAGGTGGAGCGGTGTGTGTGAGTAAGAAGCGACTGTATCTTTTAAGGTGGAGCGGTGTGTGTGAGTAAGAAGCGACTGTATCTTTTAAGGTGGAGCGGTGTGTGTGAGTAAGAAGCGACTGTATATTTTAAGGTGGAGCGGTGTGTGTGAGTAAGAAGCGACTGTATCTTTTAAGGTGGAGCGGTGTGTGTGAGTAAGAAGCGACTGTATCTTTTAATGTGGAGCGGTGTGTGTGTGAGTAAGAAGCGACTGTGTCTTTTAAGGTGGAGCGGTGTGTGTGTGAGTAAGAAGCGACTGTATCTTTTAATGCGGAGCGGTGTGTGTGAGTAAGAAGCGACTGTATCTTTTAAGGTGGAGCGGTGTGTGTGTGAGTAAGAAGCGACTATCTTTTAAGGTGGAGCGGTGTGTGTGTGAGTAAGAAGCGACTGTATCTTTTAATGCGGAGCGGTGTGTGTGAGTAAGAAGCGACTGTATCTTTTAAGGTGGAGCGGTGTGTGTGAGTAAGAAGTGACTGTATCTTTTAAGGTGGAGCGGTGTGTGTGAGTAAGAAGCGACTGTATCTTTTAAGGTGGAGCGGTGTGTGTGTGAGTAAGAAGTGACTATCTTTTAATGCGGAGCGGTGTGTGTGAGTAAGAAGCGACTGTATCTTTTAAGGCGGAGCGGTGTGTGTGAGTAAGAAGCGACTGTATCTTTTAAGGTGGAGCGGTGTGTGTGTGAGTAAGAAGCGACTGTCTTTTAAGGCGGAGCGGTGTGTGTGAGTAAGAAGCGACTGTATCTTTTAAGGTGGAGCGGTGTGTGTGTGAGTAAGAAGCGACTGTATCTTTTAAGGCGGAGCGGTGTGTGTGAGTAAGAAGCGACTGTATCTTTTAAGGTGTAGCGGTGTGTGTGTGAGTAAGAAGCGACTGTATCTTTTAAGGCGGAGCGGTGTGTGTGAGTAAGAAGCGACTGTATCTTTTAATGTGGAGCGGTGTGTGTGTGAGTAAGAAGCGACTGTATCTTTTAATGTGGAGCGGTGTGTGTGTGAGTAAGAAGCGACTGTATCTTTTAATGTGGAGCGGTGTGTGTGTGAGTAAGAAGCGACTGTATCTTTTAAGGCGGATCGGTGTGTATGAGTAAGAAGCAACTGTATCTTTTAAGGCGGAGCGCTGTGTGTGAGTAAGAAGCGACTGTATCTTTTAAGGTGGAGCGGTGTGTGTGTGAGTAAGAAGCGACTGTATCTTTTAAGGTGGAGCGGTGTGTGTGAGTAAGAAGCGACTGTATCTTTTAATGTGGAGCCGTGTGTATGAGTAAGAAGCAACTGTATCTTTTAAGGCGGAGCGCTGTGTGTGAGTAAGAAGCGACTGTATCTTTTAATGTGGAGCCGTGTGTATGAGTAAGAAGCAACTGTATCTTTTAAGGCGGAGCGCTGTGTATGAGTAAGAAGCAACTGTATCTTTTAAGGCGGAGCGCTGTGTGTGAGTAAGAAGCAACTGTATCTTTTAATGTGGAGCGGTGTGTGTGAGTAAGAAGCGACTGTATCTTTTAATGTGGAGCGGTGTGTGTGAGTAAGAAGCGACTGTATCTTTTAATGTGGAGCGGTGTGTGTGAGTAAGAAGCGACTGTATCTTTTAAAGTGGAGCGGTGTGTGTGAGTAAGAAGCGACTGTATCTTTTAATGTGGAGCGGTGTGTGTGAGTAAGAAGCGACTGTATCTTTTAATGTGGAGCGGTGTGTGTGAGTAAGAAGCGACTGTATCTTGTTGGTGTCTGAAGTGTAAATTGTCTGTAAGTGTTTATTCACTGTTTGAATTCCCACAGAAACTCATGTGTAACTCGAGCTGTTTAGTTTTGTAGCACTTTCGCTCTGTGTTTACTTTCATGCAGTTAGCGCTCTCCTGAATTTAGAGTCAGTTCCACCTTAAGTAATGTAACTGTAACAGCAAAAATAAGTCGGTGTTACAGAAAGTGTTTCTTGATGACAGTCATGAAGATGGTCTACAAAGGCACTGTCCACTCAGCTCACGAGGTTTTGGGACAGAGCCGTACACAGTTAGAACAGCGGTCTGTGGTGCTTTTCTGAGAGTGAGAATGTGCCTCTGACATTTAGAAATAAACCCATCCCACACAGAGCCTGGTCCAGCAACAGTGGGCCGTGTGCTGGAGCCGTGGGCCGGGTTTGACGAGCGCAGGGCTGCAGTAATGAAGTCCTAATGCACTGCTCTGTTTTCCTAATAGGACTCTGACATTTGTAGGTGACGCTGATGGTCCACTGCAGCGTTCGGACCGGACCACCTTCCTCAGCGTCTGCTGTGTTTGTCAGGGTCGGAGCGTTTGTAGACACTCCTTTAGAACTGCTGTAATCTGCTGCTTTAAGGTGCTCCACTGGAAGAGGACCCTCTGGAGCAGCTGCACATGAGCCAGGCCTCATCATGGACCAGTGGAACGTCTGGTTCCCATCACCTCCTCCACAAACCCCTCTGAATTCCTGCCTCCACCGTGTCCTCAGCCGTACAGCTGCTGGAATTCCCTCTCACTGGCGGAGCGTTTAGGGAAAATCCACCCACCTGTGGCCCGGCTCGGAGCCGTCAGATGGAGCCTCAGGACGTGGATCTGATCAGAGGAAGCTGTTTGTTTGGAGCAGGGGGAGTAAAGAGAGAGGGGTGTGTTTTGAGGAGAACAGTGGAAGGTGGTGGAGGGGCACTTCTCTCTTTCTTCTCCCCCGCGGCTCATCATCTCGCTTTGAGGCTCCATTGTTTCATGTGGAGCTTGAAACGCAGGCGGAGAACGTGGATCACGTTCCATTAACATCCTCCTGACGGCTCCTCAGAAGCAGGAGGAGAACCTGGACCTCTGTATTCCCTGTGGAATCTTCGGAACGCCGGGAGGGAGGGTGCATCTTGTGAGGGTGGGGTTTCCTTGCGGAGGAAGGCTCTTATTGGTTGTTATCAGTCACATGGTTTTGAGGAAGTGAGAAATCCAAGAAGAATAAAACTCTCAGAACTGAGACACGGCTGGTTTTTAGTCGTCAGCTCGACCTCGGCACCGAGGCGCTCCACGACGACTGTGGTGTGGTTCTGTTATTCTCCTGTGGATCCTCAGAGAGAGAACATTCACATTAACGTCACAGCTGTTCACTTAAAGTAAGGTTAGGTTTAGTCCCTCACCCCCCACTCCACACACAGCCCCCACAGAACCCAGCACTGCCTCCCCCTGCTCCGTCTCTCTGTGTGATGGAGTGGAGTGATGGAAATGGCAGGGAATACAGTGAGGAAAAGAATGATCCACATCTGTAACTCCACGCTGTAGCGACTTGTTGACGTTCCTCCGACCCGTGGCCAGTCGCTCTGCGCAGAGAGAGAGAGGAAGGAGACCCCAGGGGTGAAGGCTACTGGAGGGAAACAGAATTGATTCCAGTGCCTGCGAGGCTCAGTGCTGCTGAGTGTGCATGTTTACACAGGCAGCAGTGGACACTGGGCAGAGCCAGAGCTGGACGTAGGCCGCGTGAACCAAGACGTAGAGGCAGTGGCAGACAAGGCCCAGCTGTAGAGGCCATTTCAGAGCTGTCTGTGTCTGTCTGACTGTGAGTACCTCGCGTGTCTGTCTGCGTGAGGTACTCTTGTCTCTTCCCTTGCTCACAGTGCACCACAGTATTCCAGCATTCCCATGATTTACTGTCAAATACAAACATTTGTCCCCCCCCCTCTCTCTCTCCCCCCCCTCTCCCCTCTCTTCCCCTCCTCTCCCCCCCTCTCTCCCTCCATTAGTAGACATTAATGTTGTGTTATTATCAGTGGTTCCTGGAGCACAGTTCTTCCCTGATGTTCCTCTCCACTCACGTTCCCTCCAGGTTCCAGGTCACCTAAACTGGGAAGTGAGCAGTGAAAGGCAGAACTAGGTCACCCTTTTTCCTCTCTCTCTCTCTCTCTCACACACACACACACACACACACACACACACATACACAGAGATATTCTGTGAAATTGGCTCTGTGCTGAAAGCCACTCTCCCATTGGAAAAACTTTTATCACGAGCAGATGGTTTTCTTCAGAGTGGCCGAGGGCTCCTGAGCGACCGTGTGCTGACCGCGTCTGGAACTGGTCCTCCAGCTCTCACAGTGGCTGTGTATGTGTGTGTGTGTGTGTGTGTGTGTGTGTGTGAAAGAGAAAGAGAGAGAGAGAGAGAGAGAGAGACACACCTGAGGAAGGAGTGTGTGTAGATATTGCTCAAAGGCTGCCAGACAGTAATGTCTCTCTAATACTCTCACTCTCTCTCTCTCTCTCTCTCTCTCTCTATCTCTCTCTCACACACTCACACACACACACACACACACACACACACACACACACACACACACACACACTCAGAGAGCCACTGTGAGAACCATCTCTCTCTTCCACTTTCTGTAAATGAAAGTCCAGGGGTGTTGTTGTGGTGCAGAAACCCATGTCAGTGTCCTGCTCCAGAGCGCTGCTGTGTTGTGTCAGAGGGTCAGTCTGGCGTGGTTGGGATGTCACAGGTGATGGGGTGATGCGATTGGTCGGACTCTGTGTGACTCAGCTCTATGTTATTCGAGTGAGTTTCTCTGATATGGAGGCAAGCTGATACTCACTGAAAGATAATTAATTAATAATTATTTTAATTATAGAACGAATTACACAAAGTGGGCAGCAAGGTGGCGCTGCAGGGTTCAAACATCCAGGGTCCTGGAGGTTGTGGGTTCTAGTCCCGCTCCGGGTGACTGTCTGTGAGGTGTGTGGTGTGTTCTCCCTGTGTCTGCGTGGGTTTCCTCCGGGTGACTGTCTGTGAGGAGTGTGGTGTGTTCTCCCTGTGTCTGCGTGGGTTTCCTCCGGGTGACTGTCTGTGAGGAGTGTGGTGTGTTCTCCCTGTGTCTGTGTGGGTTTCCTCCGGGTGACTGTCTGTGAGGAGTGTGGTTTGTTCTCCCTGTGTCTGCGTGGGTTTCCTCCGGGTGACTGTCTGTGAGGAGTGTGGTGTGTTCTCCCTGTGTCTGCGTGGGTTTCCTCCGGGTGACTGTCTGTGAGGAGTGTGGTGTGTTCTCCCTGTGTCTGCGTGGGTTTCCTCCGGATGACTGTCTGTGAGGAGTGTGGTGTGTTCTCTCTGTGTCTGCGTGGGTTTCCTCCGGGTGACTGTCTGTGAGGAGTGTGGTTTGTTCTCCCTGTGTCTGTGTGGGTTTCCTCCCACACTCCAAAAACACACGTTGGTAGGTGGATTGGAGACTCAAAAATTTCTGTAGGTGTGAGTGAATGTGTGAGTGTGTGTTACAGAAAATGAATGAATGAAAATAGCTCTGGCTTTTTTTATTTGTTCATTTGTGTTCTGAAGGAAATAAAAAGCGGCTACTCTTCCTTGTTTAATCAGCTCAAGGCCTGAGTTACACTTAAGGTGTCCACTGACCGCTGCCTCTGTCTCACAAAGCTCTCTGACTCAGAAAAACCTCGGAGGAGACTCTGCCTCTCATCCCGAGTGCTCCGGCTTGTGCATCTAATTAGAGCTAATTGTGTGCTCAGTGAGCCGTGCTGACCGCGGCCCGCAGTTTCCCCTAACCCCTGAAACACCATGGACACGCGCCGCTGCTGGATGCCAGCCTCCGGAATCAGGAGGTGCGTCTGAGGAGACGAATACTGAAAGTGTTTCCTTGTTCCCAGGTGATGGGAACACAGGGAGGCACTCGGCGTGCCCCGTCTCCCCAGCAGACTCACTCAGCCGCAGTTAACCTGCAGTTTACGAGCATCGTAATGAAATCACAGCGCTGTCTGAACGCACATCTCTCCAATTTGTCAGTGGCAGATGCATTATTTAGTGAATGAACAGAAGCTTTTCCGCTTGCTTTGTTCGTCCTGTGCTCGGATTTAGTCGCATGCTCAGAGAGAGGTGGCCTGTGCTGGACTTGGTAAGAACTTTAAAGGTGCAGTAAGTCATTTTTATTCCTGAAATCACCAGCAGACAACACTCTCCACTGGACTCGCACCCTCCACTGGACATTAAAAATGTTCATTTTTCATTCAGTTCATTTATGTGCATTTAAGAGAGCCACAGGGAGGGGGCGCTGTGGGAGCTCACTGACCCCTGACATCACACTCTGAAAATGGGTGGGGCATAAAACACAAGCCCAGTCGCCCCCCGCAGTGTGAGTTTAGAGCTGAGTTTGTGTTAAAACAGAGAGGAATGAAGCTGAAAACAGACAAAACAAAGCTATGAGGCTTTATCTCAAAATGTGTGTGATTTGAGCCTCAGTTTCACTGGAGAATCATCTGCCGTGGTGTGTGTTAAACCACAAGTGTCTGTTAGCGCCAGCTGTGCTTCTAAACAGAGTAGAACTGGCTTATTTCACTTATCTTATAACAGTTCTGTTCCTCCAGCACCAGGCGCTGACACCTGCTCTCTCTCAGAAACGGGTTTTTATCGTCAGCACGTGTCGGTGTGCGCTGTGGGGCTGTGCTGAGCTGAACTGCACAGCACCGAAAACCCTTCACATGATTTTACAAATATAAGACTCAGTGCAGCCCGAAGTGCACACACACACACATACACACACACACACACACACACACTCCATGGTAATACAGTATACCGTGTTAATATTTTGAGACCGTATGAAGGGATGAAAAATGTGGACACCTCCCATCCCTAGTCCAGATGGACCATGTAAAGCTTCTTTACATGTAAAGTCTTACTCATGGACTCTTACTGGTGTATAGTGATTGCCTGAGCTGGGAATCGAACCCTGGTCCAGTCTGTGGCAGGGAGATCAGCTGTGTTATCCACTAAACTATAACCAAGGTTTCCCAACCTATATAAGACTCGGGGACAGCATGGGGGTCTCTGTCACTGCAGCTCAGAGAGTGACCCAGTGTTCCATGGGGATCCCGAGGGGTGTCCTGTGGGGGTCCTGCTGGGGTCCCGTGTGGGTCCAGTGGGGAGTCTCAGCATGTGAAGTGGGTTCTGCTGGAATAATAAACACATGCAGCTCTTCTTCGGGCCCCGGCTTTAAGACGTTAGAGTTCTGTGACTTTAGAGCGGCTGATATTCGCTCTCATCTTCCTCCTCATCCTCCTCCTCCTCCTCCATCATCACTCTGGAAATCATCTTATAAACTGATGGCAGTGATGAATAAAATTAATGGCTTCGTAATCTCTGGGTGGTTGGAGATATTCAGATTTATTCAGAGCTCAGTGTGTGTGTGTGTGTGTCTGTGTGTGTGTCTGTGTGTGTGTGATGGTTTAATGATTCAGGCTTGTAGTGGATGACGATGATGAGTGTGTGTGTGTGTGTGTGTGTGTGTGTGTGAATGTAGGAGGTTAAGCAGTGAGGCTGAGTAAAAAAGGCCTCTCACTCATAATAATCCGTGGCCCTTTAAGGAGCTTTCTCTTGAGAGGCTCAGGCTGAGTGTCGGCTGAAAGTGGGATGCATCTTCCTCAGGACTCTGCTCTTATCAGCTCCGCCACCAAACTCCCGGCCCGGAAAACTCCAGCTCCCGGATTACGTGCGTTCCTCGCGAGAGCGGAGCAGCTGATAATCCTGAAAGTGATGATGTGTCAAAGCCAGCCGCTCGACAGCTGCCTCGGCTCCTGAGGAAGTAGATGAGGAGCGTACGGCTCTGGCGCTGGTTTAGACGCGTTTGTACCGACCAATCCGTCTCTTTTAACTAACAGTGAACCTGTTTATTTTCCATGGAGAGGGCCCCCACACTCGGAGCTCCCATGTTTGCTGCATCCACTAGGTGTCAGTGTAATGGCGGTGAGGAAGCACATGATTCCTCTGAGACTTGGGAAGTTTGCTGGTGATAATACTTTATATTACAGCTCGACACACTCGGAGGAGAACACTAGTCGCCCAACTCTGTGTGAGCTGACGGAGACCTGCACTGGCGACTGTAGCACTGGGAGCGGAGGGGAGAAGGAGGGCTGATTGTTTACGGATGGCTGTGGCATCACCACAGATCTCTGAGCCTGAGCACTGGAGCCGCCCAGAGTCTGTTAGCTTGTTATTTTCCCATGATGCATTAGATGTTAGTGGCTCGTAAAGGTTTGTAAATGGTTTGATACATGGTTATTGAAGATCATTAATAATCATTTGTAACAGAGACACTCTGTTGGAGGTTAATTGAATAAACTTAGCTGTTAAAGGGTTGAACTCTTTAACAAATGTGCTGGAGCTGACAGGGTTAATGTCGACTGATGGAGGTCAGTACTTGGTGAGATCTGAGGTTTAACTGTAGATGGATGTGAGCGGGAGACGTCCCCGGCGCCGGGGAGCAGTACTGGGTTCGGTGCCTTGCTCAGGGGCCCCTCAGCTGTGGACTGAGGAGAGAACAGTGCTGTTCCTTCACTCCCACCGCTCACAACTTTCCTGTGGGTCGTGAGAATCGAACCAATGACCTTTCAGCCCCAAGCCCTCTGCTCTAACCGTTGTAACAGCTGTAACTATAGAGGTACAGACTGCTCCGGAGAGAGTGGACACAGAGAACACGGTTCCACTGCTCCACACTGATTCTGTGGGTTTATTTCACATTAGTCACTGAGCGATGAACAAGGTGCGTCTACCTCACAGCGGCTGGATTCAGTCCTCATCAGAGCATCCAGAGACGTGGAGGTGTTGGAATACAAACACAGAACTGAAACAGGCCTGTCCCAGGCCTTTGTCCTACCTCAGCACGTGGGCAGGGACTGGAGCGCTGGAGCGGGATGGCGAGGGGAGGGCTATGGTGGACATAACACGGTCCGGACAGTGCCATCAGAGCGATTGAAAGCTGTTAATAATGAATGGTGGTAACAGATGTTGGTAATTATTCGGCGGCCGGTGGAAGGACGAGGGAGCGATGGGGATCGGGGAGTGAAGCTGGAGTGGGGGTCTGGGCTGATCTCTGATGTTAATTCAGAGACGGGGGCAGTGTGGGAGGTCTTAGTGGTTGCCATGGTTATGCCACAAGCGCCTAGTCACTCCTTTTTCTTTTTTATCTTTTTAGTCTTTTTTATTTTTCGGACTGTGACCTCATCTCTTTCCCGCAACACCTCAGCACTCCGTCTTTCCCATGCTTGCTCTCCTCCGTACCCTGCTGCTGTACCCTTTCCAGTGCTAACAGCATTAGCGCTGCTATTTTGGCACGGCTTTTGTGTGAGACGCTGCTCGAAGGGAAGGCTGGTTTCTCTTATTTCAGGGCTGTCACTGAGTGACTGTGGGAATATTTTGGAGAAGTGCTGGGTCTTTTTAATCACGTATTTGAAGCCAAGCTTCCCTCATTGTAAGTGTGTGTCATCATCTTGGTCTTCACTGCTGTCCTGTGAAGGTGGAAGCTGATGTGACCCTTCTTACTCACACACACTGCTCCACCTTAAAAGACACAGTCGCTTCTTACTCACACACACCGCTCCACCTTAAAAGACACAGTCGCTTCTTACTCACACACACCGCTCCACCTTAAAAGACACAGTCGCTTCTTACTCACACACACCGCTCCACCTTAAAAGATACAGTCGCTTCTTACTCACACACACCGCTCCACCTTAAAAGATACAGTCGCTACTTACTCACACACACCGCTCCACCTTAAAAGATACAGTCGCTTCTTACTCACACACACCGCTCCACCTTAAAAGACACAGTCGCTTCTTACTCACACACACCGCTCCACATTAAAAGATACAGTCGCTACTTACTCACACACACCGCTCCACCTTAAAAGAGGCAGAGCTTCTGAACGTAAACAAATTGTGTTCCCCCCACAATCGTAGACATCCCCTTTAAGCACAGAAGTGTCAGTTGAGTCTGTGGGGTGTCAGATGACCCAGTGCTGGGTTTGAAAGGGATGTATCTAGGTTGCACAGCTCTATAGAGACAGTGAATGGAATTCCTGTAACTTAATGCCAGCTTCTCCATTGGTGGACGTGTCCTCTTGGCTAGCGCCAGGCTTGCCTCATTGGCTGGCCTACAAAGCAGACCATGTGGTCTTAAAGTGGATTGGCTAATGTGCTCCTTTATTTGTGCTTTGTAAACATTTATATGGTGTGAATAAACCCTGTGTAATGGCTCTCATCGTGCGAGTCCAGCTCTGACCAGAGTCCACAAGCCCTCGCTAACGTCCTACTGCTTCTGGAAGTCACCCCAGCACAGCCTCGCCGTCTCAGGCCTGGGCTCTTACACTGGGCCACACTGGAGTGTGTAATCAGACTCTTCATTCATTCATTCATTCATCCAGATCAGCGCTGTGTGGGTCTGGGGCCTACAATGAATCATTGGGCATGGTAGAAACATCACACAGACACACACACACACACCCACACCCACACCCACACACACCTGTGAGGCAGTTACAAGCAGAGTGCTGTGCTCTCATTGGTCAAAAAGCCCACATGAACCCTGTCACAGCGAGTGTCTCTCTGACTCATGGATGAGTGCCATCAAATCCTCACAGCAATGTTTCAGAATGCAGTGTAAAGTCTCTCAGGCGAGTAGCAGCTTTTACTGCAGCACAGTGAGGATAGACAACCTACAGAGGTGTTACCAACAATAATAATCTGTCTCTCTCTCTCTCACTCACTCACTCACACTCACACACACACACACACTCTCTCTCATTCCTTCTCACTTTTCTTGTTCTATACTCTCACTGCACTCTCTCACCCTCTCCCTCTCTTTCCCTCTTTGTTCCCAGGGTTTCTCTCTCTTTCTCTCTATCTCTCTCTCTCTCTGATGATGTAATCCTCCAGTCCTGACGCACCCCTCTCTCGTCCAATCCTGTCGCTGCTCAGAGAGGAGAGGGGTAAACACAGACACGCAGCGGCGAGGAGGCTCTCCATCACACTCCGGCACAGCACACATTTTAATCTTTAATACTCCGCCATAGCAACAGTGCAGCCTCCTGCATCAGCCCTCAGCACACACACACACACACTTTCTCTCTTCTCTCTCTCACACACACACACACACACACACACACTTTCTCTCTTCTCTCTCTCTCACACACACACACTCACACATTAATCGGTGATGTTTTCTGGTATGGCATCTTTAATCGGCGATGTTTTCTGGTATGGCACCTTTAATTGGTGATGTTTTCTGGTATGGCACCTTTAATTGGTGATGTTTTCTGGTATGGCACCTTTAATCGGTGATGTTTTCTGGTATGGCATCTTTAATCTGCGATGTTTTCTGGTATGGCATCTTTAATCTGCGATGTTTTCCGGTATGGCATCTTTAATTGGTGATGTTTTCTGGTATGGCACCTTCAATCGGTGATGTTTTCTGGTATGGCACCTTTAATCGGTGATGTTTTCTGGTATGGCACATTCAATCGGCGATGTTTTCTGGTATGGCACCTTTAATCGGCGATGTTTTCTGGTATGGCACCTTTAATTGGTGATGTTTTCTGGTATGGCACCTTTAATCTGTGATGTTTTCTGGTATGGCACCTTTAATCGGCGATGTTTTCTGGTATGGCACCTTTAATCGGCGATGTTTTCTGGTATGGCACCTTTAATCGGCGATGTTTTCTGGTATGGCACCTTTAATTGGTGATGTTTTCTGGTATGGCACCTTTAATCTGTGATGTTTTCTGGTATGGCACCTTTAATCGGTGATGTTTTCTGGTATGGCATCTTTAATCTGCGATGTTTTCTGGTATGGCACCTTTAATCGGCGATGTTTTCTGGTATGGCACCTTTAATCTGTGATGTTTTCTGGTATGGCACCTTTAATCTGTGATGTTTTCTGGTATGGCACCTTTAATCTGTGATGTTTTCTGGTATGGCATCTTTAATCTGTGATGTTTTCTGGTATGGCACCTTTAATCGGCGATGTTTTCTGGTATGGCATCTTTAATCTGTGATGTTTTCCGGTATGGCATCTTTAATCGGCGATGTTTTCCGGTATGGCATCTTTAATCGGCGATGTTTTCTGGTATGGCACCTTTAATTGGTGATGTTTTCTGGTATGGCACCTTCAATCGGTGATGTTTTCTGGTATGGCATCTTTAATCTGCGATGTTTTCTGGTATGGCACCTTTAATTGGTGATGTTTTCTGGTATGGCATCTTTAATCTGCGATGTTTTCTGGTATGGCATCTTTAATCGGCGATGTTTTCTGGTATGGCACCTTCAATCGGTGATGTTTTCTGGTATGGCACCTTTAATCGGTGATGTTTTCTGGTATGGCACCTTCAATCGGCGATGTTTTCTGGTATGGCACCTTTAATCGGCGATGTTTTCTGGTATGGCACCTTTAATTGGTGATGTTTTCTGGTATGGCATCTTTAATCTGCGATGTTTTCTGGTATGGCACCTTTAATTGGTGATGTTTTCTGGTATGGCATCTTTAATCTGCGATGTTTTCTGGTATGGCACCTTTAATCGGCGATGTTTTCTGGTATGGCACCTTTAATCTGTGATGTTTTCTGGTATGGCACCTTTAATCTGCGATGTTTTCTGGTATGGCACCTTTAATCGGCGATGTTTTCTGGTATGGCACCTTTAATCGGCGATGTTTTCTGGTATGGCACCTTTAATCTGCGATGTTTTCTGGTATGGCACCTTTAATCTGCGATGTTTTCTGGTATGGCACCTTTAATCGGCGATGTTTTCTGGTATGGCACCTTTAATCTGTGATGTTTTCTGGTATGGCACCTTTAATCTGTGATGTTTTCTGGTATGGCACCTTTAATCTGTGATGTTTTCCGGTATGGCATCTTTAATCGGCGATGTTTTCCGGTATGGCACCTTTAATCGGCGATGTTTTCTGGTATGGCATCTTTAATCTGCGATGTTTTCTGGTATGGCACCTTTAATCTGCGATGTTTTCTGGTATGGCACCTTTAATCTGTGATGTTTTCTGGTATGGCACCTTTAATCTGCGATGTTTTCTGGTATGGCACCTTTAATCGGCGATGTTTTCTGGTATGGCACCTTTTAATCTGTGATGTTTTCTGGTATGGCACCTTTAATCTGTGATGTTTTCTGGTATGGCACCTTTAATCTGTGATGTTTTCTGGTATGGCACCTTTAATCGGCGATGTTTTCTGGTATGGCATCTTTAATCTGTGATGTTTTCCGGTATGGCATCTTTAATCGGCGATGTTTTCCGGTATGGCATCTTTAATCGGCGATGTTTTCTGGTATGGCACCTTTAATCGGCGATGTTTTCTGGTATGGCATCTTTAATCTGCGATGTTTTCTGGTATGGCACCTTTAATCTGCGATGTTTTCTGGTATGGCACCTTTAATCTGCGATGTTTTCTGGTATGGCACCTTTAATCGGCGATGTTTTCTGGTATGTCATCTTTAATCGGCGATGTTTTCTGGTATGGCACCTTTAAATAGTGATGACAATAAGGCGAGAAGTAAATTTACAGACGGTGTTTGTGTTGATGTCGTATATTTTCTTCATGAATCTGTTTTCAGTTCTCCGCAGAATAAACACGATTCACGACGTTTCCGAGAGGAGGAACCGCCTCAGCACGATTTCTCTGTCCGTACCCATAATGCCTGTGGTCTCTTAGGAAACTGTTAGTCATTTAAAAACAATCACGGACGTCTGAAATCAATAGCGGTGTATTGGGTGTCTGCGGTGGAAACAGGCATGAATAAATAATTAAGAGTGGCCGTCTGCAGCGGGAATGAGGAATGCAGCTCAGTAGAACGTGTTCTTGAAGGGAATATAGGAGTTGGCTCCGGAGCGCCACTGATCCCAGAGCAGGCATCGGGCGAAAACGCTGAGCTGGCATCTGACTCTCGACTGTAACAAATCTGTCCTGAAACAGCACACACTGACTCTCGCAGCTGCTCTGGATTCAGTCTTAGTCCTAGTCTCTTAATGATTAGTTCTGGTCTAGTTTTAAGGCCTTTTCACACTGAGTCTGAAACTGAATTAGAACCTGCTCTATTTTATGCGTTTTACAGAAGTGTTAAAATCAGATGACCAATCATAGCCCCGTTGTCATGGTTACAGACCAAACAAATGAGCATGGAGATGGCGGCTGAACAACTCGTCTTGACAGAGAGACAGACTCACAGCAGACAGACAGAGAGACAGACGGACTCACAGAGACAGACAGACGGACGGACGGACTCAGAGACAGACAGACAGACAGAGAGACAGACAGACGGACTCACAGAGACAGACAGACAGACGGACTCACAGAGACAAACGGACTCACAGAGACAGACAGACAGACGGACTCACAGAGACAGACAGACAGACGGACTCACAGAGACAGACGGACTCACAGAGACAGACAGACAGACGGACTCACAGAGACAGACAGACAGACAGACTGACTCAGGGATAGACAGACAGATGGAGAGACAGAATTATCAGTGAGACACAAGGACCGTCTTCAACAAACCACAGGAGGATGTTCAGCTAATGAGCTCTGTCCTTCTCTAATGATAGAGATACACACTTAATGAGGAGAGAGAGAGAGAGAGGTCACAGTGACATAAGAAGAGAGGGATTTAGCTGATTCTGCATAAGCCCATGGCTCTGAGTCAGCGACTACCTGCCCTCCTCTGATCTCAGAGCTACACCACCATTACACTTTACATTTACTCTCTCCACAGGGGTGTGTGTGGGTGACTGGGTGAGTGTGTGAGTGACTGGGTGAGTGTGTGAGTGACTGGGTGAGTGTGTGGGTGACTGGGTGAGTGTGTGCGTGACTGGGTGAGTGTGAGGGTGATTGTGTGAGGGACTGGGTGAGTGTGTGGGTGATTGTGTGAGTGACAGGGTGAGTGTGTGGGTGACTGGGTGAGTGTGTGGGTGACTGGGTGAGTGTGTGAGGGACTGGGTGAGTGTGTGGGTGACTGGGTGAGTGTGAGGGACTGGGTGAGTGTGTGGGTGATTGTGTGGGTGGCAGGGTGAGTGTGTGGGTGACTGGGTGAGTGTCTGGGTGAGTGTGTGGGTGACTGGGTGAGTGTGTGGGTGACTGGGTGAGTGTGTGCGTGACTGGGTGAGTGTGAGGGTGATTGTGTGAGGGACTGGGTGAGTGTGTGGGTGATTGTGTGAGTGGCAGGGTGACTGTGTGGGTGACTGGGTGAGTGTGTGGGTGACTGGGTGAGTGTGTGGGTAACTGGGTGAGTGTGTGGGTGACTGGGTGATTGTGTGGGTGACTGGGTGAGTGTGAGGGACTGGGTGAGTGTGAGGGACACTGGGTGAGTGTGTGAGTGACTGGGTGAGTGTGTGAGTGACTGGGTGAGTGTGTGGGTGACTGGGTGAGTGTGAGGGTGATTGTGTGAGGGACTGGGTGAGTGTGTGGGTGATTGGGTGAGTGTGTGGGTGATTGTGTGGGTGATTGTGTGGGTGACTGGGTGAGTGTGTGGGTGATTGTGTGAGTGACTGGGTGAGTGTGTAGGTGACTGGGTGAGTGTGAGGGTGATTGTGTGAGGGACTGGGTGAGTGTGTGGGTGACTGGGTGAGTGTGAGGGTGATTGTGTGAGGGACTGGGTGATTGTGTGAGTGACTGGGTGAGTGTGTGGGTGACTGGGTGAGTGTATGGGTAACTGGGTGAGTGTGTGGGTGACTGGGTGAGTGTGTGGGTGACTGGGTGAGTGTGTGAGTGACTGGGTGAATGTGTGGGTGACTGGGTGAGTGTGAGGGTGATTGTGTGAGGGACTGGGTGAGTGTGTGGGTGATTGTGTGAGTGACAGGGTGAGTGTGTGGGTGACAGGTTGAGTGTGTGGGTGATTGTGTGGGTGACTGGGTGAGTGTGTGGGTGACTGGGTGAGTGTGTGGGTGACTGGGTGAGTGTGTGGGTGACTGGGTGAGTGTGTGGGTGACTGGGTGAGTGTGTGCGTGACTGGGTGAGTGTGTGCGTGACTGGGTGAGTGTGTGTGTGACTGGGTGAGTGTGTGTGTGACTGGGTGAGTGTGTGTGTGACTGGGTGAGTGTGTGCGTGACTGGGTGAGTGTGTGGGTGATTGTGTGGGTGACAGGGTGAGTGTGTGGGTGATTGGGTGAGTGTGTGGGTGACTGGGTGAGTGTGTGGGTGACTGGGTGAGTGTGTGGGTGATTGTGTGAGTGACTGGGTGAGTGTGTGGGTGACTGGGTGAGTGTGTGAGTGACTGAGTGAGTGTGTGGGTGATTGTGTGACAGCCCTGTCTCTCTCCGCGGCCCTGTCTCTCTCCACTGTCCTGTCTCTCTCCGCGGCCTTGTCTCTCTCCGCGGCCTTATCTCTCTCCGCGGCCTTGTCTCTCTCCGCGGCCCTGTCTCTCTCCGCGGCCCTGTCTCTCTCCGCGGCCCTGTCTCTCTCCGCGGCCCTGTCTCTCTCCGCGGCCCTGTCTCTCTCCGCTGCCCTGTCTCTCCCTGCGGCTCTGTCTCTCTCCGTGGCTCTGTCTCTCCCTGCGGCTCTGTCTCTCTCCACGGCTCTGTCTCTCCCTGCGGCTCTGTCTCTCTCCACAGCTCTCTCTCTCCGCTGCTGAACTGTGGGTTCTCCTGTGGGTTCTGAGTGTTCTAATGAAGTGCCGGTGTTTGTCTTTACACCAGAGGATTATTCCTCTGTCACAGACACATTTGATTAGAGGTTTTTAAAGTGAAGGAATGGTGAGATCTCTGTTTCCTTTGGGAGAGGACACAGCTTCATCAGAGCGACGCCATGTTTCTAGGAAGATAGTGATGTCAGTGTCTTTTAGAATCTTATTAAACTCTCTGTTTAATGTTTATTTTTCCAAATTAATTATAATTTAATCCTTGAATATTCTTGACTCTCTCTCTCTCTCTCTCCCTCTCTTTCTCTCTCTCTGTGATGTGTAGGAAGACCACAGAAGTGTGTGGTTATTGTACTCCTCTAAGTGTGTTGATTTGTCACCTACCAATGGAGGTGGTTTCTAAAAAAGCTGTAGCTTCCTGAGTTTCGAGGGAAGTGTGTTCTCACATCACAGGGGTTACATACAGAGTTCATGGGGGACAGGTCCCCACACCGTATAATAACTGTGTGTGTGTGTGTGTGTCTGAGATGTACTGAGAGGAGCAGATGTGTTGTGAAAAGGTTAAGTGTGCCCAGCTCGCCCAGGGGAGGGAGGGGGCGGAGGTGAGTGTACACACACACACACACACACACACACACACACACACACACACAGAGAATAAACCCCTCCTACCCCAGAGTTTAAACCCTGCTGGGGTCAGAAGTGTGAGGGAGGGTCAGAGCGAGGGATGGAGGAACAGAGTGAGAGAGGGAGAGATGGAGGGACAGAGAGAGGGGGGGTGGAGGGATGGAGAGATGGAGTGAACGGACAGATGAGTCCCTGAAGGAGAACAGCCTTTAGATGAAAGCGAGGCTTAAAGGCCACCACAGATATAACCCTCCTGATCTGAGGAAACAGGAACAGTGTACTGCCCCCTCTCTGTCGGGGGGTGGGGGTGTGTGGGCAAGGGACTGTTTGGGGTGGGGTGGGGTGTGGGGGGGTCTCCACCTCAGCAACCACACACACACACACAGACTTTTCCTTTGGTTCAGTGAATCCAGCCACTTGAGGCTCTAACACGCCTGAGTGGTGTAATGTCATATGGCTGTAGAAAGCCTGTCTGAAGGAGATTGTATAAAGAGAGATTGTGGAGCTGCCCCTCCTGCCCCAGCCTTCTGACCCCCCCCCCCCCCCCCAACCCCACGGGCGTCTCCACGTTGTGCTCCTTTAAGAGTGCAGGCCACGCCCCCTCTGCCCAGTGATCGGCGCTGTGTCCAGGCTCTGGTGCAGGTCTCAGCCGCAGTGTTATTTTTAGCCCATTGCCTACATTACCCACAATGCCACACCCCTCATCAGCATTCAGCCTCACACCTCCCCGAGACCACCGATCGATTACACTGCACCTCTCTCTCTCACACACTCACACACACACACACACACACACACACACACACACACTCACTCACTCACTCACTCACACACACACTCACTCACACACACACCAGGGAGCAGTTGGGGGTTAGGTGCCAAACTTAAGAACACTCCAGCTGTGGATGTTGAGGGAGGAGACAGTGGTGAGAGAGAGAGAGAGAGAGAGAGAGAGAGAGAGAGGGGGAGAGAGTGACAGAGAGAGAGAAAGAGTGTGTGTGTGTGTGTGTGTTTGTGTGTGTGAGAGAGGATGAGGACCCAGGAGAAGCTTGTGTGTGTCAGCTCCTCAGGTCCGGACTCTCGGCCTCTTCTCCGCGGGTCAGAGCTCTGAGGAGGAGAGTAAAGTGATGTGAGTAGGTGAAGTTTGTCTGGGTCTGTCCGTTCTGTTCAGAGCTTTACGCTGTTGTCCTTGACCCGCTGTTTCCCCAGAGTCCAGTTCACAAAGTGCTCTTTTACTCCAGGCATTAACTGTTCTTCATTATTAATGAGCGCCGTGCTGCCGGGCCGCGCCGGTGCAGCCCACAGGACCGAGCTCAACAGGTCCTTCAGGACGTTATGATACTCCTCGTCTGAGCCGGGCCGCGTCCCCGGGCCCCTACGCCTCCACGTGGTGCTGCTGACCCGATTAAAGAGCCCTTCAAGGAGAAACTTTAAGGGGAAGTGTGTCTGATTGGGGGCAGAGGAGGTGACGTTTTCTCGGGACGGTGTCGTACAAATCTCCTATCAATGACTTTTCTGTAGTTTTCTTTTCCTCCAAAAACATATAGTTAACTTGTGTTACAATTGTGTTCAGAACTAAAGGCCTCTGGGTGACTGGTTTCCTCTGGGTTCCTCCCACGCTCCAAAAACACACGTTGATATGTGGATTGAAGACATTGTGCCCAGTGATTCTGGGTCGGCTCTGGACGCACCACCACCCTGAACTGGATAAGGGTTACAGACAATGAATTTATTATTATTTATTTATTATTATAGGAGAAGTTTGGGAGAAACAGTTCTTTCCTGCTCTGTGGGATTTATGACTTGATACCTGCAGGGGCTCTGGACACAATTTGGGTTTACCACCTCGCTCTCTGTAGGGGTCCGAGAGACAATGTGGGGGCAGTGTAGGGACAGTGCATGACTCCAGGGTATGGGGTCTATATAAGTAACCTCAAGAGAATGATAATTGATCACTGCCACATCTCTCTCAGTACCACCTTAAAACCACCACATCTCTCTTAATACCACCTTAAAACCACCACATCTCTCCCAATACCACCTTAAAACCACCACATCTCTCCCAATACCACCTTAAAACCACCACATCTCTGTCAGTACCACCTTAAAATCACCACATCTCTCTTAATACCACCTTAAAACCACCACATCTCTCCCAATACCACCTTAAAACCACCACATATTTCTCAATACCCCCTTAAAACCACCACATCTCAATCAGTACCACCTTAAAATCACCACATATTTCTCAATACCCCCTTAAAACCACCACATCTCAATCAGTACCACCTTAAGACCACTACATCTCAGTCAGTACCACCTTAAAACCACCACATATCTCTCAATAAAACCTTAAATCTACCACATCTCTCTCAATACCACCTTAAACCAACACATCTCTCTCAATACCACCTTAAAACCTGTGCAGCGCCTAAAATGTCACATTCCACTCAAAACCCCACACTGTCATTAGTTTCAAAGGTCAGTTTTCAGAGGGGGGTTAAAGGCCAGTGCACATAAAGCTACTTATCAGAGTGTGTACATCACAGGAAACATACAGACTTGGAGAAATGTGAGAAACGAGAGTGTCACTGCGAGAGTGGAGAAGCTCCATTTTCTTTCTTCACGCCATTTTCTTCAGATTTGTTTGTGTTTGAATTTTCCTTCGACAAAGTACAGGGCTGCGGTGCGTTTCACAGCAGTGACCAAGGGAAGGGCAGGAGGACGACAGGTGTGTTATTAATCATCACACACTTCAGGAACAGCATCTGTATCACCTCACAAACACACTGCGTCCGACACGGGGCTGAGTGAAACACGTATATGAATTATTAATACTTTGTATTTGTGGGCTACACATTAACACTTTAGCAGTAGGGTCCAGATTATTATTTGCCCCCCCTCCCCCGGTGCAGTGTTTGTCTCCTGTGTCTGAGCTGAAAGCCTCCTGTGACTCGGAGCAGAGCGTCCCCCTCGTTCCTGGAGCTGCGCTCCTCTCTGCTGATAATGACCAGCTCTTACGCTGCTGTTTGAAGGCTGAGCTCAGCAGGATCCAGAAAGCTTCAAAAGAATCTGACACAGAAAAGAGCCACTCTCCGAACGCCACAAGAAAGTCCCTGGGGTTTGGAGACGGAGGAACTGAGGAACAGTGGAACGGTGTCTCTTACTAATATCCCACAGTAATTACATCACTGCGAGCCCTCAGTCCTCCACCCGCTGGCTTTTCCTGAATAATGAACCCATAGAAAATATACCCGTCCTGAATTACAGATGCTCCACAGAAAAGGGGAAACACTCCTCATTAATAAAACCTTTAAAAGCAGAAGAAAAGCTGGATGAGACAGTGTCCATAAACTTGTGGCCACCTAGTGGCAGCGTATCTACGTGGCGACGTACAGTTTCCAGATGATGATAATTCTCCAGGTGACTGTGTGTGAGGAGTGTGTGTGTGTGTGTGAGAGAGAGAGAGATTGTGTGTGCGTGTGTGTGTTAATGTTAGTAGAAGTGTGTGTGAGAGAGTGAGTGTGTGTGTGTGTGTGTTAAAGTCAGTAGAAGAGTGTGTGTGCGTGTTAAAGTCAGTAGAAGAGTGTGAGTGTGTGAGAGAGAGAGAGAGAGAGTGTGTGTGTGTTAAAGTCAGTAGAAGAGTGTGAGTGTGTGAGAGAGAGAGAGAGAGAGTGTGTGTGTGTTAAAGTCAGTAGAAGAGTGTGAGTGTGTGTGAGAGAGAGTGTGTGTGTGTGTGTGTGTGAGTGTGTGTTAAAGTCAGTAGAAGAGTGTGTGTGTGCGTGTTAAAGTCAGTAGAAGAGTGTGTGTGCGTGTTAAAGTCAGTAGAAGAGTGTGTGTATGTGTTAAAGTCAGTAGAAGAGTGTGAGTGTGTGAGAGAGAGAGAGAGAGTGTGTGTGTGTGTGTTAAAGTCAGTAGAAGAGTGTGTGAGTCTGATCAGAGTAAATTGAGAGTGTATTTTTAAGTAAATCATTTCAATTAATAAATTAATTTTAGAGATAAATCCTTTTAAAGAAGTGTGCCGCTGTCGGCTGTTCCTCGAGGATCAGTTTCAGCAAAAACACAAAGTGGTAACGTGCCCTTTCTCACACCTCCACACATCACACACTCGAACACACACCAGAAATGTCACAGTTACGTTAGAGCAGTGTATTGTCCTGTGGGCGGACGCTGATGGTGACTGAGTGTGTAAACTGTAGAGAGTGTGTTTCTGGCTCTGATTGGTGTGATGAAGTGCGGAGGAAGTGGCCTCAGGGGCAGTGGAGTGTCTGTGTAAAGTAGATTAGCAGTGATCCCGCAGCCGCGGCCTGTCCGTCTCCTTCAGGACTCTACGCTGTGGACAGAGGGAGCGGAGACTTTTCTGACGCTGACGTCTACGGCACTCCTCTCCTCAGAGGCCTGTTTTAAAGCTGTGTAGTGTGTAGAGAACAGAGTGAAAACGGCTAAAAACCAGAGCTTCTGCTCCTCGCTCCTCACTGCTGTGCGCTCGGGGTCGGGGTGAACAGAGAGCGGCTCATTATCATTTAAAGGAACAGGTGCTGAACGCGGGGCTGGTTAGACAGGGGGAGAACACTGCTGTGGGGTGGAGGGGGAGTATAACTGCTTTAAACCAGTGAGTGGACGTTTAAACGCCTGTGAGTTCTGCAGCACTCTGTGCCTCCTGTCGTGTCGTGTTCCCACCGGTCCAGGTCTGTGTGACATCTCTGTGTTCAGAGCTCCATTCACAGAGTGAGATTACACTTTTTCAATTACAGTCTCCAGCTCTGAGCAGCGTGCTCCCCTCCCCCTCCCCCAGGACACCACTTGGCAGATTGCGCCGCTCTACATTTGTTGTTTACGTCGTCCTTTTTTTCAGCTGCTGCCGTGTCCTTCTGCATCCTGACTGACACCACGCTGCTGCCGGGTTCAAACGGAGGAGGAACAAAACGGGTTTGAAGGCGTCCCGCGTTTGTTTTCGCTCTGAGACACAGAGACGTGCTCGTAGCGCTCGGAGAAAGCGGCAGATGTCGGTGAGAGACAGTTCTGAGAGACGTGTCTCCGCTGAGTGACGGGTTTGGGTTCTGCTTAGTAACAGGCTTTATCTCCTCAGTTTGTTCATCTATTAATTAATTAATTAACTCATTCATTCATTCATTTATTCATTCATTGATTCATACATCTTCTGTAAGCACTTCCTCCTGTTCAGGGCCGTGGTGTGTCCAGAGCCTCCCCCAGAATCACTGAGATCAGTGCTGACACAGACCATCACTCACTCACACTCACACTCACACAGTCACTCACACACCCTCTCACTCTCACACAGTCACTCACACTCTCACACAGTTACACACTCTCACTCTCACACAGTTACTCACACTCACACAGTCACACACTCTCACACAGTTACACACTCTCACTCTCACACAGTCACTCACACTCACACAGTCACACACTCTCACACAGTCACACACTCTCACTCTCACACAGTCACTCACACTCACACAGACACATACTCTCACTCTCACACTCTCACTCACCCACACACAGTCACTCACACACTCACTCAAACACTCACCCACACACAGTCACTCACACACTCACTCAAACACTCACCCACACACAGTCACTCACACACCCTCTCACTCTCACACAGTCACTCACACTCACACAGTCACACACTCTCACTCTCACATTCTCACCCACACACAGTCACTCACACATTCTCACACTCACCCAATCACTCACACCACCACCCAGTCACTCTCACACTCACAGTCACTCAAACACTCACCCAGTCTCTCTCACTCTCACACTGTGGACGAGTCCTGGTCTGATCTGTAGGTTAAAGAGGTCAGTGCTGGGCTGTGGGTGTGGCTCTGATCTCAGAGCCCTGTGATGTACAATGAGGTAAAAACAGGACGGACGTTCGCTCCCAGAGTCTCTCAGTAACTCAGACAATTACCAGCTCTTTACCACAGCAGCTCCGTGCGGAGCACTGGGAGTCAGAGGTTAATGAATGGAATTGTGATTGGGTTCATATCAGTTCACTGCAGTGTGTGTGTGTGTGTATACGTGTGTGAGAATATGTGTGTGTGTGTGTGTGTGTGTGTGTGTGTGTATGTGTGTGAGAATGAGTGTGTGAGTGTGTGTGTGTGTGTGTCAGTGTATGAGTATGGGTGTGAGTGTATGAGTATGTGTGTGAGTGTGTGAGAGTGAGTGTGTGTGTGAGTGTATGTGTGTGTGTCAGTGTATGAGTATGTGTGTGAGTCTGTGAGTGTGTGTGTGTGTGTGAGTCTGTGTGTGAGTGTGTGTGAGAGTGAGTGTGTGTGTGTGTGTGAGTCTGTTCCAGTCCCTGACCCCACGCAGAATCTTTAGGACAATGACACTCCTCCGTCCTTGAATGTCTATGATGCTGGGATGCTGTGCTACTCTTGTCTCCATGGCAACGTGGTTGTCGTCAGCATCCTCAGCTGTGAGGTACCGTACGTGCCTAGACTCTGAGTCCCATGCTGCTCCGCTGTCTACACTCAGAAATCCACATTTATCAAATACCTCTTCACTTCTGTCCCTTCACGCTGCTCTGAGGTCAGTTTCTCACCGTTGTGAGCAGAGAGAGACACCAGAGAGAAACAGGACCCTCAGCGCTCCTGCTCGGGGAGGGGTGGGGTTCAGTGCCTGGATGTTTCACTCTGTAACTCTGAGTGTTGTCTTCACCTGGCCTGGTCCTCCAGGCTTTAGGGCACTGTTAGATGAGGTCAGAGGAGAACCCCCTTTGTCACAGGCACCAACAGAGGCATTAAATCCTAGAGAATTAAAGTTTGTCTGCAGTTGTTTGCCGTAATCGTCTCATTTAAATACCTTTAAAGGAGCAATCTGTAACACTGACACCAAGAGTTTAAAATCAGAACTAAAACACCGTTTCAAAACAGTGAGAGCCTCCTCAGAGCATCATTAGCAGCGGTCAGCGCAGTGGTCATCTCTTCTGCGGACGAGAGAAAATCGATATCATAAAGCTCTTCTCCTGAGGCTGGTAAAGTGCCCCCATGTGGCCGCTTGCTGTGTACAGTGGTACTTCAGCTGTCAAAGCAAATGCTCCCATCTCTGCTTTATGACCATCACTCTGTCTCTTACTGGACTCTTCTGTCCCAGAGCCAGCAGGGGGCAGCGCAGTGGCAGGAGGTCGGCAGGGGGCAGCGAGGCACGGGCCGGTTATCACACACACACTCAGGCAGTAATGACCAGCGAGAGGGACGTAGGCAGGGACACAGGAGTGGGGTGGTGGGGGGGGAGGGAGTGGGGTGGGGGTGTTGAGGGGGGGGGTAGTCGGGGAGTGTGTGTGTGGGTGGGTGGGGGGGCGGAGTCTGGTGCAGTGACTTTATTCTAAACGTCCCTAAAACTCTTATAAACGTGTTTTATTATGTTTTCAAAATAAAATAATGAACTAAATGTGACATCACCACATTCGTAATAACCCTCTCAGTCTTAGAGACCGGGTGTTCTCCAGATGTGTTACACGCCTCTGGAACCTCATCCCTCCTGAACCTCAGCAGTCTGCCTCTCTATCACTGTTCAGCTCTGACCTCAGATCTGCTGTAACCTCTCTGTGTCCTGAGGCCTGCATCACGTCAAACCTTCTCTGAATCTCAGTGGAAGTCAATGTATAAAGATGTTATTCAGAGTAATTCTGGAGTGTTTCTTTTGGTTGATTCAAGGACAGCTGCTGTGTTCTAATGATGTAGTAACCACACACACACACACACACACACACACACACACACGGAGATACAGGGTTTTCACTGGACAGTGACGATGCCACCCCACGCCCAGTGTTTCAGGCTCTTCGTCTCCGGGGGTCTCCTGGTGGTCTCTCCCTGCCGTTAAAGAGCTAAGCTGTAAAAGTCCAGCACAGGGAAGACGATGTGCACCGAGGCAAAGACGTCTCCGTGGCCAGGGTCCAGACGCAGTGAAGTAAAGACTGTTGGCAGAGTGAGTTTGAAACAGGAGACGCGTCCCTCGGTTCCAGCTGACTCTGGTTCTGTCACCGCATCTGGATCAGGGAGTTCTGAGGGTCTGAGGGGTCAGATTGGTGTGTGATGGAGAAGTGACTGGACCCTGTGGTGGTCGTGTAGGTCGTGTGTGGACTGAATGTGTGAGGTCTTATCCCGGCCGTTATGTTCTGGTTCGTCCCTGAGTTCAGTGACTGTGTGTGTGTGTGTGTGTGTATGAGACAGAATTCCTGTGTCCTGATTCTCTGTGTTGTCCACTCTGCTGTCCATCTGTTGGCCTTAACCTTGTGGAAAGTGAAGGAACAGATGTCTTTACCCTACTTCTTTTCATGCCCCGGAGGAAGGTTATGTTCTGTACGAAGCTGGCACATCTCCTACCAAACAGACTGTGGAGTGAAGGTCAGTGTATATTGGTGCTTTCTACTGCATTCTGGACTCTACTGATCTCTACTGGACTTTATTGGACTCTACTGATCTCTACTGGACTCTACTGATCTCTACTGGACTTTATTGGACTCTACTGATCTCTACTGGACTTTATTGGACTCTACTGATCTCTACTGGACTCTGATGGACTCTACTGGACTCTACTGATCTCTACTGGACTCTAATGGTCTCTACTGGACTCTACTGATCTCTACTGGACTTTATTGGACTCTACTGATCTCTACTGGACTCTACTGGACTTTATTGGACTCTACTGATCTCTACTGGAATTTATTGGACTCTACTGATCTCTACTGGACTCTGATGGACTCTACTGGACTCTACTGATCTCTACTGGACTCTAATGGTCTCTACTGGACTCTACTGATCTCTACTGGACTTTATTGGACTCTACTGATCTCTACTGGACTCTACTGGACTTTATTAGACTCTACTGATCTCTACTGGACTTTATTGGACTCTACTGATCTCTACTGGACTCTAATGGTCTCTACTGGACTTAATTGGACTCTACTGGTCTCTAATGGACTCTCCTGATCTCTACTGGAGTTTATTGGACTCTACTGATCTCTACTGGACTCTACTGGTCTCTATTGGTCTCTACTGGACTCTACTGTATTCTACTGGTCTCTCCTGGACTCTCCTGGACTCTACTGGTCTCTACTAGACTCTATTGGTCTCTACTGGACTCTACTGTATTCTACTGGACTCTACTGGTCTCTGGTCTCTACTGGACTCTACTGGTCTCCGGTCTCTACTGGTCTCTGGTCTTTACTGGACTCTACTCTCTGACTGGTCCCTGGTTGGTTTTCCACTCCCACAGCTCCCCCCCCTGAAATGTATCGGGTGTCGTCTCTAACCCCGTCTCTAAGGGGAACAGTGGGCTTTGGAAACCACAACAACGGCGGTGGTAACGTTAAGTGGTGTTTACTCATGGTGTATCGGCGTGTTGTTGTTGTTTGGGACTGAACACAGCTCCGTCATCAGTTCAGACAGAGAAGTAGGGTTGGTGAGTCGGATAAAAACAAACATGATCTCTGCTGCAGATGGAGAGTTGGTGCTGGTCGTCTGCGTTGCGTGGCTCTCTCTGGACGATCAGCGCTCTGCAAGGTTTACACGCCACGGTTTAGTCCCTACTCGACTCGCTCTGAACCACGAGAGAACAGCCACTAAACAAGAACCCGCTTCCAGAACCAGGACCTGATTCACCTGGTGGATGAGTGATATGGCTTAAAGCCATGTGTCTAAACCTCTGTTTGCCTGAACCCTGCCACTCATTCACCTCAGTGTCGTTGGTCTCAGTGCTAAACGCTGATGGGAGCCTCCCAGACTCCAGCTGCTGTATCAGGCGTCGTATTCATGCAGCACGTTCACCAGGACCTGAGTGCTGTGCTGTTTCTGTTTTCTGACAATGGAAATGAAGACTGAATGAGTCCTGCTGCTGCTGAAGACTCGCCAGAGAGTGAGAATGATTCATAAAGTGTGAGCTCCTTGATGCTCATCCACCCCAGAGCAGCGATTAAGACTCGCCTGGAAGTGTCTGTCAATTAAGACTATAATGGAGGGAGTTAAACAGGAGCGAGAGGCTCGTTCGTGTGGATTAAATCAGATTTAGAAGCGGTGAGAAATATTTTCACCAGGCGCTCGAGAAGGCCCAGGGGTCTGCCCCTATTGGCTTAAACCTGGGCTCGCTGCTCCCTGATTGGCTGGTGCACCTGTGCTTTTTCTCTGCTGTTTCTGCGAGGGAAGGACGCAGGGGAGCGAGAGGGCAGCAGTGGCCCCTCAAGGAACGACCTTGATGTCTGAGCTGACTCCTCACTCTAACTCCGACTGTCCTTCCTCATTAACTCAGTGACTCTGGACGAAGGGGCGGGGCACGGAGCTGCTGCTAGAGACAGGGACTTGTTGCCCCCTGGAGGCTGGACCCCCCCAAATGAGACTTACATAAGCCTTATTCTGTTGTCAGTGCAGAAGCTAAAATAGCAGCGGTGGTGTCAGCACACTCCACTGCTCACGGCCGGGAGAAGGACGAGTATTAAACATTTAGAAATTGACGGAGGCACCTGTCCTGCTCTTTACCCCTCTCACCCTCTCTCTCTCTCTCTCTCTCTCTCTCACACACACTCCCTCCCTCCCTCTCCCTCTCCCTCTCTCTCTCTCTCTCTCCCTCATACATACACACACACACACACACACACAATAAATGTTTATATAATAACAGGAGAATGAGAAATGGCCCCTAACTGAATGTTGCGCAGCTGGGGTCTGAGATCACATCAGACCAAGAGAAACACCATAGAGTCCTATCTCAAGGCGACTCATTATGAACCACACATTAAAGTGTGAATCTGGAGGCTACCAACCCCCACACTGTGAAACAAACCCCAGTCAGTTTACTGTGCGCTGCCTGAGTCAGAAACAAGGGATTAAACGAGTCGTTCTGATTCTGCTCTGCTTCAGACGTCAAGTGCAGAGACTTTAGAATGGCCCCGCCCCCTCGTCTGAGTCTGTCCAATCACAGCGCTGGACCCGTGTTTATGTGAGAGCGCAAAGACGAGGTTAAACTCAGCGAAACAGACACAACGAGCGCGGAGAAATAAGAGCACTGAGTAAAAACGGAGAAGAAAGAGAACAGAGTGAAAACGGCTAAAAACCAGAGCTGCTCCTCGCTCCTCACTGCTGTGCGCTCGGGGTCGGGGTGAACAGCGAGTGGCTGAAAGTGGGTGCTCTGAACAGGGCTTTTAAGGTGGAGCGGTGTGTGTGAGTAAGAAGCGACTGTATCTTTTAATGTGGAGCGGTGTGTGTGAGTAAGAACCGACTGCATCTTTTAAGGTATTTTTTTATGTATTTCAGCCGATGACTTTAAGTCGTCTGGCTTTGAATCATTTTCTAGAAGTTGATTTGACCTTAAACTGTGTGTTGTTTCATCTTAATGACTCTGAACCTGCACGACTCACTCCTACGGAGATATTTAAATATTTAAGTAAGGTATTTACATTTCTTCATTAAAACTCTCTGAGATACATCAGAGAATAAGAACAAGCCACCGGCGGTGTGTGGGCGTGGCTTATAAAGAGAGTCAGGCCTCTGACAAAACACAGTTTTCACTGCAGAGAGAGACCCAACAGATCCAAACACCAATAAACAACCTACAAACATCTTATACATTACTCCCACCCTCACAGCACACAGCAAAGACTTTAAAACCTCAAAAGAGTGAACAGGCTGGGCCTGCAGTGCATGCTGGGACCTCTCCCTGAGGGAACCAAAGCCCCGCCCACAGCCACAACTCACAGTTTCAAGTTAATTTCCCTCCTTCACATTCCCTCTTCACTGAAGTGATTTAAAAACTCGAGTCGAAGGCTGAAAACTCTGAAGTCCAGGTGAAAACTGTAGTTTAATAAATTCAGGTAAATGACAAAAAGATGTTGTGACTTACTTCTGAACCCATTTCTAACAGTGGGGTGAGTTTAGAGAAGAATACAGCGCTGCTTCTTTGAGTGGAAAGAGGAGTTCATATCTCTGGACATCCTCTTTTTAACCTGATCGCTGTTCGTCAGACGGTGGACCAATCAGAGTGGCCACTCCGCGCTGTGGGTTTAACTCAAACTGGACGCTCCACTGCTCTGGGGCACTGTCGGCTTTCAGAGAGCGGTTATAAAACTGTGTGTGTGCAGCCTCAGTACAGCAGCACTGCAGAGCAGCAGGATAGCAGTGTGTGCGTGTGTGTGCGTGTGTGTGCGTGTGTGTGTGTGTGTGTGTGTGTGTGGGCAGGTTTACAGCAGAAAGCACATCTCCTCCTCCCACGCCCAGCTCCTCCAGGGCAGAGATGCTCTCTTTCTGCCCCTTGTTCTTGCACTGAGCTCAGCCTGTTCCTCTTGTGTGGCCCTTGGTGAAGTGACCCATTCACTGATGTCCCCTAAAGCCCCTGCAAAAGTACAGCAACATCTGGCCCTCTGATTGTATAGAATGTGTGTAATAACTGTGTAATTACAACAACAACAATAACAACACCTGCTACAACAGTGTAACTAGAAATGATGCATCCTCCTCACTGCTACAGAGGGATCACAGCACTGTAGGCTACACACCAACACTGCTCAATACATTTCAGGGCTTGCTTGGTTGGTTGGTTCATTCATTCATTCATCCTTTCATCCTCTCCAGTTGCAGCTGGTTCAGAAACTACCTGAAGAGGGCACCATTCACTCACTCACTCACTCACTCACTCAGAGAGAGAGTGTGTGTGTGTGTGTCAGAGAGAGAGAGAGGTCTCTGGTTCTGAGTGTGGTGTGTAATGCGTGGTAAGGACGGTTTCTCTTTGTAGCTGATGTTTATCAGGTTTAAATCAGATTTGGGCCGTTGTTGTTTGAAGCAGAAGCTTCTCATTAGCACCACTTCCTTCTCCTCGAAGGACTCTGGACCAGAGCGAGAGGCTGATTATTAATGAGGATGCGTTTAGAGACGCTGAAGGTTTCTGAAGCTGTTAGTTTTCTTTCCCTGTCTGTCTCTATTTGTTCAGTTCTGGAGAAGAGAATGTAATGAACCTTTAGGGAACACAACTGGACTCTAACACCACTGCTGCACCTTTAAAGATACACTCCACTGTTTGTAGCTTTAATGACAGTAATGTACCTGTACTGTACCTTTAATACTGCGAGTGTAGGAGAAGTGTTTTGTTGGGGGTGTTGTGATGGGGGTGTTGGGGGTGTTTTGGTATTTGGTTGGGGGTGTTTTAGTGTTTTGTTGTGGGTATTTTGGTGTTTGGTTGTGGGTGTTTTGGTGTTTTGTTGTGGGTATTTTGGTGTTTGGTTGTGGGCGTTTTGGTGTTTTGTTGTGGGTATTTTGGTGTGTGGTTGGGGTGTTTTGTTGTGGTTATTTTGGTGTTTTGTTGGGGGTGTGTGGGATGTTTTGGTGTTCTGTTGGGGGTGTTTGGGGTGTTTTAGTGTTCTGTTGGGGGTGTTTTGGTGTTTTGTTGAGGGTGTTTTGGTGTTCTGTTGGGGGTGTTTGGTTGGGGGAGTTTTAATGTTCTGTTGGGGGTGTTTTAGTGTTCTGTTGGGGGTGTTTTGGTGTTCTGTTGGGGGTGTTTTGGTGTTTTGTTGGGGGTGTTTTGGTGTTCTGTTGGGGGTGTTTTAGTGTTCTGTTGGGGGTGTTTTGGTGTTTTGTTGAGGGTGTTTTGGTGTTCTGTTGTGGGTGTTTTGTTGGGGGTGTTTTAGTGTTCTGTTGGGGGTGTGGGAGGTGTTATAGTGTTCTGTTGGGAGTGTTTTGGTGTTCTGTTGGGGGTGTTTTAGTGTTCTGTTGGCTGTGTTTTGGTGTTCTGTTGGGGGTGTTTTGGTATTCTGTTGGGGGTGTTTTAGTGTTCTGTTGGCTGTGTTCTGTTGTGGGTGTTGGGGGTGTTTTAGTGTTCTGTTGGGGGTGTTTTAGTGTTCTGTTGGGGGTGTTGGGTGTTCTGTTGGGGGTGTTTTGGTGTTCTGTTGGGGGTGTTTTGCTGTTTGGTTGGGGGTGTTTTGTTGGGTGTGTTTTGGTGTTTTGTCCTCCACAGGCTGATGTTGTGCATCTGAAGAATCTCATTATTCCTGATGAAGCCCTCTTCCTCTGAGAACACAGAGCTGCTGCTGTGCCAGCCGTTCCCAAACCTAATTAGTAGCAGGAGATTATCTGAATAGAGACAGTGAAGGAATGAAAGTGGATTCCAGGACGTTGTGGAAATGAAGAGAATAGCTTTAGGTTCTGTGTCAGTGTCCATCTGCAGCAGGGAGGGAAAGATGGAGGAGGAGGAGGAGGAAGACTCTGCCTTTAAACCAGCCCCATCTTAGTGATTGGGGAGCAGCTGAAGGTTAGGTGTCTTGCTCAAGGGCTCAGCTGTGGATGTTGAGGGAGGAGAAAATGTGTCACTTCACACTTCCCTGTGGGTCCAGAGAATCAAACCCAGACCTGCAGGAACACTGGGGCCAGGGGGAAGAGAGGGGACAGTGCTGTCTCCTCCTACAACATCCACAGCTGAAGAGCACTTGAGCAAGTCACCTGCCCCACACTGCCCCCCAGCGCTGAGATGGGGAATAGCTTTACACACAAACCCAGAGCCGTCTGAAAACTCAGCTACATTATGTCCTCATGCTCATATTATGTCCTCATGTTTAAAGCTCTGTGTTGAAGGTGATGATGATCATGATGATGGTGATGATGATAGTGAAGGTGATAATGAAGGTGAAGGTGGTGATGATGATAGTGAATGTGAAGTTGATGATGATGATGAATGTGAAAGTGGTGATGATGATGAAGATGGTGAGGATGATGAAGGTGAAAGTGGTGATGATGATGAAGATGGTGATGATGATGATGGTGATGAATGTGAAAGTGGTGATGATGAAGGTGGTGATGATGGTGAAGGTGAAGTTGAAGGTGTTAATGATGAAGGTGATGATGAATGTGAAAGTGGTGATGATGATGAAGATGATGATGGTGATGATGATGATGAAGGTATAAGTGATGATGAAGGTGAAAGTGGTGATGATGAAGATATAAGTGATGATGAAGGTGAAAGTGGAGATAATGAAGGTATAAGTGGTGATGATAATGATGATGATGAATGGTGATGAAGGTGGTGATGATGATGATGATGAAGATAGTGATGATGATGACGATGATGAAGATGATGATGACGATGATTAAACTGATGATGAAAGTGGTGGTGATGATGATGAAGGTGATGATGATGATGATGATGATGAAGAATGTGAAAGTGGTGATGATGACGATGATTAAAGTGATGATGATGAAGGTGGTGGTGGTGATGATGAAGGTGATAGTGATTATGGAGGTGATGATGATGATGATGACGATGATGAAAGTGGTGATGAAGGTGATGATGATGATGAATGTGGTGATGATGATGATGATGATGATTAAAGTGGTGATGATGAAGGTGGTGGTGGTGATGATGAAGGTGATGATGATGATGACGATGATTAAAGTGGTGATGAATGTGATGAAAGTGATGATGACGATGAAAGTGGTGATGATGATGATGATGATGAAGGTGAAAGTGGTGATGATGATGATGATGACGAGGATTAAAGTGATGATGATGAAGGTGGTGGTGATGATGATGAAGGTGATGGTGATTATGAAGGTGATGATGATGATGATGACGATGATGATGAAAGGGATGAAGGTGGTGAAGATGATGATGATGAAAGTGATGATGATAATGAAGGTGGTGAAGATGATGATGATGAAGGTGATGATGATGATGATGATGAAGGTGGTGCTGGTGATGATAAAGGTGATGATGATGAAGGTGATGATGATGATGATGATGATGAAGGTGGTGCTGGTGATGATAATGAAGGTGGTGAAGATGATGATGATGAAGGTGTAAGTGGTGATGATGAAGGTGATGATGATGATGTAGTTAATGGTGCAGTATGTCAGTGGTGTTTGTGTGTGATGGGGATCTCTGGGATTTAAGGAGAATATGACTGTACATGAGTCATTATTGTGTGTGTGTGTGTGTGTGTGTGTGTGATTGTGCTCAGCCCCCCATCCACAGATCGTGTCTCTTTCAGCAACACAGTTATGTTAGAACTTATCTACAACACAGAGACCCCCCCCCCCCCACACACACACACACACATTAACCCTGAAGAGATTCAGCAGTTTGACACTGAAAAGAGAGACACAGAGATCAGGGTGTGGGATGAGTGTGTGAATGAAAGGATGCAGGTCTGAGCTGGACACAGCCGTTACCCAGGGGTCCTCTGCCCCTGGGGGTCCTCTGTGTGTTCCTCTGACTTCCCGTGTCCGCCTGGTCATTGCAGACAGACCGGCTCAGGGATGAGTGGTGTTTATGGAGTTAATCCCTGTCTCGTTTATTGCTCATTACCTTGTGACTGAAGCAGTAATGTCCTCCTCTGGAGAATCATACTCTCTGGGGTCCCCCCTCACACCGCTTCAGAAACGCACCCCGTTCCTGAGGAGCCTCCTCTGAGGGCCTCACCTGTGAGCGGTGTGTGGTGTGTGGGGCTGTTGTAACACTGAGTGCTCTGTATGTGGCGCTGTGGGCGGTGTGTGGTGTGTGGGGCTGGTGTAACTGAGTGCTCTCTAGGTGGCGCTGTGGGTGGTGTGGTCAGGGGCTGGTGTAACTCTGAGTGCTCTGTAGGTGATGTTGTGGGCGGTGTGTGGGGCTGGTGTAACTCTGAGTGCTCTGTAGGTGGCGCTGTGGGCAGTGTGTGGTCAGGGGGGAGGTGGTGTTTGGGGCTGGTGTAGCTCTGAGTGCTCTGTAGGTGGCGCTGTGGGCAGTGTGTGGTCAGGGGGAAGTGGTGTGTGGGGCTGGTGTAACTCTAAGTGATCTGTAGGTGGCGCTGTGGGTGGTGTGTGGGGCTGGTGTAACTCTAAATGGTCTGTAGGTGGCACTGTGGGCGGTGTGTGGTCAGGGGGGAGGTGGTGTTTGGGACTGGTGTAACTCTGAGTGCTCTGTAGGTGGCGCTGTGGGCGGTGTGTGGTCAGGGGGGAGGTGGTGTTTGGGGCTGGTGTAGCTCTGAGTGCTCTGTAGGTGGCGCTGTGGGCGGTGTGTGGTCAGGGGGGAGGTGGTGTTTAGGGCTGGTGTAACTCTGAGTGCTCTGTAGGTGGCGCTGTGGGCACTGTGTGGTCAGGGGGGAGGTGGTGTTTGGGACTGGTGTAACTCTGAGTGCTCTGTAGGTGGCGCTGTGGGCGGTGTGTGGTCAGGGGGGAGGTGGTGTTTGGGGCTGGTGTAACTCTGAGTGCTCTGTAGGTGGCGCTGTGGGCACTGTGTGGTGTGTGGGGCTGGTGTAACTCTGAGTGCTATGTAGGTGGCGCTGTGGGCGGTGTGTGGTCAGGGGGGAGGTGGTGTTTGGGGCTGGTGTAGCTCTGAGTGCTCTGTAGGTGGCGCTGTGGGCAGTGTGTGGTCAGGGGGGAGGTGGTGTTTGGGGCTGGTGTAACTCTGAGTGCTCTGTAGGTGGCGCTGTGGGCAGTGTGTGGTCAGGGGGGAGGTGGTGTTTGGGACTGGTGTAACTCTGAGTGCTCTGTAGGTGGCGCTGTGGGCGGTGTGTGGTCAGGGGGGAGGTGGTGTTTGGGGCTGGTGTAACTCTGAGTGCTCTGTAGGTGGCGCTGTGGGCACTGTGTGGTGTGTGGGGCTGGTGTAACTCTGAGTGCTATGTAGGTGGCGCTGTGGGCGGTGTGTGGTCAGGGGGGAGGTGGTGTTTGGGGCTGGTGTAGCTCTGAGTGCTCTGTAGGTGGCGCTGTGGGCAGTGTGTGGTCAGGGGGGAGGTGGTGTTTGGGGCTGGTGTAACTCTGAGTGCTCTGTAGGTGGCGCTGTGGGCCGTGTGTGGTCGGGGGGAGGTGGTGTTTGGGGGTGGTGTAACTCTGAGTGCTCTGTAGGTGGCTCTGTGGGCACTGTGTGGTGTGTGGGGCTGGTGTAACTCTGAGTGCTATGTAGGTGGCGCTGTGGGCGGTGTGTGGTCGGGGGGAGGTGGTGTTTGGGGCTGGTGTAACTCTGAGTGCTCTGTAGGTGGCGCTGTGGGCAGTGTGTGGTCAGGGGGGAGGTGGTGTTTGGGGCTGGTGTAGCTCTGAGTGCTCTGTAGGTGGCGCTGTGGGCACTGTGTGGTGTGTGGGGCTGGTGTAACTCTGAGTGCTCTGTAGGTGGCGCTGTGGGCAGTGTGTGGTCAGGGGGAAGTGGTGTGTGGGGCTGGTGTAACTCTAAGTGATCTGTAGGTGGCGCTGTGGGCGGTGTGTGGTCAGGGGGGAGGTGGTGTTTGGGGCTGGTGTAACACTGAGTGCTCTGTAGGTGGCGCTGTGGGCACTATGTGGTGTGTGGGGCTGGTGTAACTCAGTGCTCTGTAGGTGGCGCTGTGGGCGGTGTGTGGTCGGGGGGAGGTGGTGTTGTTTGGGGCTGGTGTAACTCTGAGTGCTCTGTAGGTGGCGCTGTGGGCAGTGTGTGGTCAGGGGGGAGGTGGTGTTTGGGGCTGGTGTAACTCTGAGTGCTCTGTAGGTGGCGCTGTGGGCGGTGTGTGGTCAGGGGGGAGGTGGTGTTTAGGGCTGGTGTAACTCTGAGTGCTCTGTAGGTGGCGCTGTGGGCACTGTGTGGTCAGGGGGGAGGTGGTGTTTGGGACTGGTGTAACTCTGAGTGCTCTGTAGGTGGCGCTGTGGGCGGTGTGTGGTCAGGGGGGAGGTGGTGTTTGGGGCTGGTGTAACTCTGAGTGCTCTGTAGGTGGCGCTGTGGGCACTGTGTGGTGTGTGGGGCTGGTGTAACTCTGAGTGCTATGTAGGTGGCGCTGTGGGCGGTGTGTGGTCAGGGGGGAGGTGGTGTTTGGGGCTGGTGTAGCTCTGAGTGCTCTGTAGGTGGCGCTGTGGGCAGTGTGTGGTCAGGGGGGAGGTGGTGTTTGGGGCTGGTGTAACTCTGAGTGCTCTGTAGGTGGCGCTGTGGGCAGTGTGTGGTCAGGGGGGAGGTGGTGTTTGGGACTGGTGTAACTCTGAGTGCTCTGTAGGTGGCGCTGTGGGCGGTGTGTGGTCAGGGGGGAGGTGGTGTTTGGGGCTGGTGTAACTCTGAGTGCTCTGTAGGTGGCGCTGTGGGCACTGTGTGGTGTGTGGGGCTGGTGTAACTCTGAGTGCTATGTAGGTGGCGCTGTGGGCGGTGTGTGGTCAGGGGGGAGGTGGTGTTTGGGGCTGGTGTAGCTCTGAGTGCTCTGTAGGTGGCGCTGTGGGCAGTGTGTGGTCAGGGGGGAGGTGGTGTTTGGGGCTGGTGTAACTCTGAGTGCTCTGTAGGTGGCGCTGTGGGCCGTGTGTGGTCGGGGGGAGGTGGTGTTTGGGGGTGGTGTAACTCTGAGTGCTCTGTAGGTGGCTCTGTGGGCACTGTGTGGTGTGTGGGGCTGGTGTAACTCTGAGTGCTATGTAGGTGGCGCTGTGGGCGGTGTGTGGTCGGGGGGAGGTGGTGTTTGGGGCTGGTGTAACTCTGAGTGCTCTGTAGGTGGCGCTGTGGGCAGTGTGTGGTCAGGGGGGAGGTGGTGTTTGGGGCTGGTGTAGCTCTGAGTGCTCTGTAGGTGGCGCTGTGGGCACTGTGTGGTGTGTGGGGCTGGTGTAACTCTGAGTGCTCTGTAGGTGGCGCTGTGGGCAGTGTGTGGTCAGGGGGAAGTGGTGTGTGGGGCTGGTGTAACTCTAAGTGATCTGTAGGTGGCGCTGTGGGCGGTGTGTGGTCAGGGGGGAGGTGGTGTTTGGGGCTGGTGTAACACTGAGTGCTCTGTAGGTGGCGCTGTGGGCACTATGTGGTGTGTGGGGCTGGTGTAACTCAGTGCTCTGTAGGTGGCGCTGTGGGCGGTGTGTGGTCGGGGGGAGGTGGTGTTGTTTGGGGCTGGTGTAACTCTGAGTGCTCTGTAGGTGGCGCTGTGGGCAGTGTGTGGTCAGGGGGGAGGTGGTGTTTGGGGCTGGTGTAACTCTGAGTGCTCTGTAGGTGGCGCTGTGGGCAGTGTGTGGTCAGGGGGGAGGTGGTGTTTGGGGCTGGTGTAACTCTAAGTGATCTGTAGGTGGCGCTGTGGGCGGTGTGTGGTCAGGGGGGAGGTGGTGTTTGGGGCTGGTGTAACTCTGAGTGCTCTGTAGGTGGCGCTGTGGGCGGTGTGTGGTCGGGGGCGGTAGTGTGCACTAAGTTGAGCGGACTGCTGATCGGGACAAGCCTAATGTTTTGGAGCAGATGACAAATCCTGTTGTGTTTTCAGAGGGTCAGCCTGTCTCTCTGAATTTAATGACCACACAGTGTCCCTCGGTGCTCATCATCCGCGAGGAGGGTCGCCTCAGCCCACTGGGACCGGAGAGGAGGAATAAACCACACACACACACACACACACACACACACACTCTGAGCCGCTGAAAACGGCCCATTGTCACTTGTAATGCGATCACTGCTGGCTGTGTGACAAAGAGGATCATCTCTGAGTCTTCCCAAGGAAAACTGAAGTTCATTTTTAGGGAACGATCTCAGACGAAAGGTCACTCCCTCCCATGGCCGAGATGGGAATGCTGGGAAGGGAAAGAACTTTTATGTTGCTTGTGCGTGCAGATGAACTGATCTGGAAGCAAATATTAGTGACAGCCCACTCTCCCTCTCTTTATCCATAAAACATTCCCAGAGCAGTGCGACAGAGTCTCACCCACACATCCCTTCCCACACCTCCTTTCCATTTATCAGAGTCCTCACAGAATTACTGAGGAGCTACTCTCCTCACAGCGAAACAAACTCTACTCTCCTGTTTGTGTTCATTCATAAGCGCCGCATCTTTTAAGGTGGAGCGGTGTGTGTGAGTAAGACGCGACTGTATCTTTTAAGGTGGAGCGGTGTGTGTGAGTAAGAAGCAACTGTATCTTTTAATGTGGAGCGCTGTTGTCTCTGTCGTCCCAGTTGTCCCTGTTGTCTCTGTTGTCCCTGTCATCTTTTTTGTCTATGTCGTCCCAGTTGTTCCTGTTGTCTCTGTTGTCCCTGTTGTCTCTGTTGTCCCTGTCATCTTTGTTGTCTATGTCGTCCCAGTTGTCCCTGTTGTCTCTGTTGTCCCTGTTGTCTCTGTTGTCCCTGTCATCTTTGTTGTCTATGTCGTCCCAGTTGTTCCTGTTGTCTCTGTCGTCCCTGTTGTCTCTGTCCTCCCTGTTGTTCCTGTTGTCTCTGTCGTCTCTGTCGTCGCTGTTGTTCCTGTTGTCTCTGTCGTCCCTGTTGTCTCTTTCGTCTTTGTTGTCCCTGTTGTCTCTGTTACCTCTGTTGTCCCTGTTGTCTCTGTCATCCCTGTTGTCTCTGCTGTCTCTGTTGTCCCTGTTGTCTCAGTTGTCTTTGTTGTCCCTGTTGTCTGTTTTGTCTTTGTTGTCTCTGTTATCTCTGTTGTCTCGGTCGTCCCTGTTGTCTCTGTCGTCTCTGTTGTCCCTGTTTTCTCTGTCGTCCCTGTTGTCTTTGTTGTCCCTGTTGTCTCTTTCATCTTTGTTGTCCCTGTTGTCTCTTTCGTCTTTGTTGTCCCTGTTGTCTCTGTTGTCTCTGTCGTCTCTGTTGTCCCTGTTTTCTCTGTCGTCCCTGTTGTCTCTGTCGTCCCTGTTGTCTCTTTCATCTTTGTTGTCCCTGTTGTCTCTTTCGTCTTTGTTGTCCCTGTTGTCTCTGTTGTCTCTGTCGTCCCTGTTGTCTCTGTCGTCTCTGTTGTCCCTGTTTTCTCTGTTGTCCCTGTTGTCTTTGTTGTCCCTTTTGTCTCTGTTGTCCCTGTTGTCTTTGTTGTCCATGTTGTCTCTTTTGTCTTTGTTGTCCCTGTTGTCTCTTTCATCTCTTTCGTCTTTGTTTTCCCTGTTGTCTCTGTTGTCCCTGTTGTCTCAGTTGTCTTTGTTGTCCCTGTTGTCTGTTTTGTCTTTGTTGTCTCTGTTATCTCTGTTGTCTCGGTCATCCTGTTGTCTCTGTCGTCCCTGTTGTCTCTGTCGTCTCTGTTGTCCCTGTTTTCTCTGTCGTCCCTGTTGTCTTTGTTGTCCCTGTTGTCTCTTTCATCTTTGTTGTCCCTGTTGTCTCTTTCGTCTTTGTTGTCCCTGTTGTCTCTGTTGTCTCTGTCGTCTCTGTTGTCCCTGTTTTCTCTGTTGTCCCTGTTGTCTTTGTTTTCCCTGTTGTCTCTTTTGTCTCTGTTGTCCCTGTTGTCTTTGTTGTCCCTGTTGTCTCTTTCGTCTTTGTTGTCCCTGTTGTCTCTTTCATCTCTGTTGTACCTGTCGTCTCTTTTGTCTTTGTTGTCCCTGTTTTCCCTGTTGTCTCTGTTGTCTTTGTTGTCCCTGTTGTCTCTTTCGTCTTTGTTGTCCCTGTTGTCTCTGTCGTCTTGGTTGTCCCTGTTGTCCCTGTTGTCTCTTTCATCTTTGTTGTCCCTGTTGTCTCTTTTGTCCCTGTTGTCTCTTTTGTCTCTGTTGTCCCTGTTGTCTTTGTTGTCCCTGTTGTCTCTTTCGTCTTTGTTGTCCCTGTTGTCTCTTTCATCTCTGTTGTACCTGTCGTCTCTTTTGTCTTTGTTGTCCCTGTTTTCCCTGTTGTCTCTGTTGTCTTTGTTGTCCCTGTTGTCTCTTTCGTCTTTGTTGTCCCTGTTGTCTCTGTCGTCTTGGTTGTCCCTGTTGTCTCCTCTCTGTAAGAGTGCTGTTTATCTGAGGGAGGACAGTTCTGAGGTCAGTCATGTGCTGCACAATATTTTCATTACTTTTTTTTAACGTTTTCACCTACTTTCCTTTGACTTTCTCTTCTTTATAAAGATGTAGCAGTTAATACCCAGTGTCCTCCTGAGCGTCCCCCTGGACAGTGAGGGGTATGTGTTCAGAGGACACTTTGAGTGGGGACTAAACAAGGACTGGTCTCTGTCCTCTTCTGGAGAAGGACGCAGTGTATTTGTGTGTAGAAGGTCAGAGTGGCTCTAGATTAAAGGAACACCAGGGCCCTGAAATCAGAGGAGAGTGAAAGGGGTTGTTTCCTACCCTCCTTCGGGAGTTTCATAGTGCAGTTTCTGCAGTGCTGAGCACAGCTCTGTTCTCTCTCTTAAAGTAAAAATATCACATAGTGTAGCTTTAACCAGACAGGTCTGTGTCTGTCTCCGTCTCCAGCTCTGTGGCTGTTCTTCGTCCTCTTGTCTTCCCTTCAGTGTCCAGCGTGTGGGGACAGTCCTGGCCTTTGCTCTGCCCCAGGGGATTTTCAGGGTGTGAACAGAAGTAGGAGGTTACCTGATCCCTCTGTGTGTGTGTGTGTCAGCGTGTGTGTGTGTGTGCAGCATGGACTCGTGTTTCTGCCCTGTTTTCTATGTTAATGTGGCACTGTCATGTCTCTTCGCTCTCGTCCTCCTCCTCGTCTCACTGTAGGGGACAGGATGGGACGGGACGAAAGGACTGTTGATATGACGTCCTGTCTGAACGTGACAGACAAATCCCATTAATGAGGAGACACTCTGTCAAGGCAGTTGTCATCCTCTCTCTCTCTGTCTGTCTCTCTGTCTGTCTCTCTCTGTCTCTCTCTCTCTCTCTCTCTCTCTCTCTCTCTTTCTCTCTGGACTTTGTAACGGTACGGTGTACAGTGGGCAGCCGTGGCCTGGTGGGTAGGGAACTGGGTGTGAAGTGCCGTTGAGCAAGGCACCTACCCCCCAGCTGCAACTGGGCATGTGTTCACTGCCCCTAGTGTTCACTAGTGTGTGTGTAAATATGTGTTTCACAAATGTGGAGCACAACACACCACACACCAGAGGAACCCCATCACTCCAGAGAACACAGTTCCACTGTTCCACAGCTCAGGGTGTACTCTGGCTGATGCTGTGCTCTGCTTGGCCTTGGTCAGTACTCAGTGTTCCCTCCCCCTCGTCTCTAATGGTAATGGGGCTGTGAGAATGCGTTACGCAGATGGGTTTATGCCGAGAGGGTGATCTGCTGCGTGAGAATCAGCACCGCGGGGATTTCTGAGCTCGTCCCTCGCCACTGAAAGATGAGGCGGATTGTGTAACGCTTACGAGTGCAGATCTGCTCACGGACACGGACTGTTTAGTGAAGGGCACTGAAGTGGACACCACTAAGGAGCTTTCACAGAGACTCACCGCGTGGACGTAGAACTGCGAAAGGACGTCTCATAGCACACTGTGTGTGGTCTGCTGTGAGGACCGCAGCAATGAGCCCAGGGAGTGTCCTCAGTGTCCAGAGTGCTGCATGCATCCAAACGGGGGATAGATGAATATCTTTTATAACTGTGATATGCTCTGAGTCAGGACACATTCCACAACATTTTACACAGCTCTTACAGGTAGAGAGTAATCTCCTTGTTTAGTGGCTGTTCTCTCGTGGTTCAGAGCGAGTCGAGTAGGGACTAAACCGTGGCGTGTAAACCTTGCAGAGCGCTGATTGTCCAGAGAGAGTCGTCACTCTACGCCACGCAACGCAGACGACCAGCACCAACTCTCCATCTGTAAAATCTCCAGCTGCAGCAGAGATCACGTTTGTTTTTATCCGACTCACGACGGCAGCTCGTAAAATGACGCCGTGGTCTTTTGAAGAGGTTCAGACGCTCCTTGGATCGGTGGCCGACGAAAGAATCCAGCGAGAGCTGGACGCTGCAACAAGGAAGGAACAAACTCTACTGATCTGTCTGAACTGATGACGGAGCTGTGTTCAGTCCCAAACAACAACAACACGCCAGTACACCATGAGTAAACACCGCTTAACGTTACCACCGCCGTTGTTGTGGTTTCCACAGCCCACTGTTCCCCTTAGAGACGGGGTTTTGAAGATCAGGAGAATCCATTCACCAGCCAAGGGTCACCAGGTCCAATGCCAGTATCAGCCAGAGGTGTGTAAAGCCCTCCCAGCCTCAGAGCGCTGAAAACAATGAAGATGATTTAATTTAATGCACACATTTCAATAAAAAAAAAATTTAAAAAAATGAAAAAGTAGATAGAACAGTAATTGTCTTCAGCGTGAGGTGGAATATCATTACATTCCTCTGCGACGAGCTGCAGTGCTGTTTGTGATCCAGAACCTATCGTCCATCAGCAGTATCTGACCGTGCTCTGACTGAATACCATCAAATACCCACAGACATGTTCCATCCTCCAGTGTAGAGAACAGTAGGGGCTTTGTGATTGATGACTGCCCTGGTTCCAGAAGCCCATCAGTGCTGACATCGCTGGGTGTTTAAACCCCCCTCCACCCCTCCACTCCTCCCCAGTCAGTGGTTTAACCCCCGGTGGGGGTCTGTGTTCTCTGCCCCCCGCCCCCAGGGAGGGTCTATTGGAAATACAGTGTATACTGTGTTTAATAAAATATACCAGTAACATATGACCCACTGGAGCATGTGGGATATGAATAATACAGGGGCCTTTCCTTCCATCGTTTGAGTACTCAGTGAACCACACACACACACACACACACACACACACACACACACACACACACACACACTGCTGCCAAGGCTTTAGGATAAATATCGGAACATAGCTGTGAGGATCTGATGGAGTTCAGCCTCATTATCTTCAGTGAGGGTCAGGGGCTAGTGTTGGGGATTAGTTCTGGATCAAACTCACCACTCCAACTCACCCCAGAGGAACCCCATCGCTCCAGAGAACACAGTTCCACCTTTTCACACACCAGAGGAACTCCATCACTCCAGAGAACACAGTTCCACTGTTCCACACACCAGAGGAACCCCATCACTCCAGAGAACACAGTTCCACTGTTCCACACACCAGAGGAACCCCATCACTCCAGAGAACACAGTTCCACTGTTCCACACACCAGAGGAACTCCATCACTCCAGAGAACACAGTTCCACTGTTCCACACACCAGAGGAACTCCATCACTCCAGAGAACACAGTTTCAATGTTCCACACACCAGAGGAACCCCATCACTCCAGAGAACACAGTTCCACTGTTCCACACACCAGAGGAACTCCATCACTCCAGAGAACACAGTTCCACTGTTCCACACACCAGAGGAACCCCATCACTCCAGAGAACACAGTTCCACTGTTCCACACACCAGAGGAACCCCATTGCTCCAGAGAACACAGTTCCACTGTTCCACACACCACAGGAACTCCTTCATGAGCTGGGCTCAAGCCCCACACAGTTTCTGTAAAATGAGGAGAGTGTGAATGTTGAATTACGATTATAACGTACACAGGAGCATGATTTAATACAGATCTCTTCAGCTAAAGCAGCCCTTAAAATAAGTGTCTATAAAGAAGAGCTGGTCATCCTCTTTCCTAGAGGGCAGTGTCACACACAGGGTCTGAGAATGTGGTTCTGACCCTGTAGCCTCTGGAACGGCAGGTGTGTGGCTCTCTGACTGAGCAGCTGTAGTAACGTCTGCTTCAGTCTTTTCTCTGATTTCTTTATTTGCTCTGAAGTTAAAGGCAAGCTCCTCTAAGTGCAGTGACTCCACCTCCTCCACTAGGGGCAGTAGCGGGACGTGTGCACCGCATCACTGACATCATCCTGTGTCCAGAGACAACTACAAGCCAGCTTCAGCGAAACGGCCGCAGCTGATGAGAATTAAAGCTGACGTCTGCGCAGCTGAACCAGGCCGCGTGCAGAAACGCATCCTTCAGCTGCGAGAAAGTGCTGCGCAGGAGCCAGCGCGGCGGGTTTCCAACTCGCCCTGGACTCTGGGTTATATCGGGTCAGATCACTGTCCGAGACGGGTTCTCTGACTCTGACCAGGACCCTGTATTTCTCATTCACTTCTCCAATCAGCCACAAGATTAAAACCACTTCTGGGGCGAGTGATAACACTGCTGGAGTGGTTACAGCGCCCCCTGGTGAGTGTGGAGGGGGTATATCAGAGAGTGAGTGAAGGGTCAGTCCTTGGAGCAGGAGTTCTCTGTGTGTTGTGCTGGTGTAGAGTGGATCAGACACAGCAGTGCTGCTGGAGTTTTTAAACCCCTCAGTGTCTGCACTGAGAACAGTCCACCGACCAAAAACATCCAGCCGACAGCGTCCTGTGTCACTGATGAAGGACTAGAGGACGAGCTACACACACTGGGCAGCGACAGATGAGCTACTGTCTCTGACTCTACATCTACAAGGTGGACCAACGAGGGAGGAGTGTCTCACAGAGTGGACAGAGAGTGGACACAGGGTTTAAAAACTCCAGCAGCACTGCTGTGTCTGATCCACTCTACACCAGCACAACACACACTAACACACCACCACCACGTCAGTGTCACTGCAGCGCTGAGAATGATCCACCACCACATCACACCTGCTCTGTGGGGGTCCTGAGCGCTGAGGAACAGGGGGGTAATAAAGTATGCAGAGCCACAGGTGGACTGAGGTGTGTGGTGAGTGACGGAGGTGGCTGTAATGTTATGGCTGATGTGTATCAGTGTAAAGCCTGTGTGTTCGTGTGTCTGAGGGAGGGCGAGTGTGTTGAGCTCTGATAGACGTGCCCCGGGGGTCTTTCTGGAGAGTGGACTGGGGGGGTCCCGTCAGCCGGAGTTAGGGTCCTCAGTGTCCACACGTGGTCAGGGACAGAGACATCCCCTCGTCCCCTGAGTTTGACAAATGGCTTCAGTCAAGTGTGATGCTCTGAAGGATAGGCTCTCTCTCTGTGTGTGTGTGTGTGTGTGTGTGTGTGAGAGAGAGAGAGAGAGACAGGGAGGTGTGTGTCCACTGAGGCACAGCAGAGTGAGGTGAGATGGCTGTAGTTTATTGTAGATATAGGATGGAGATATTCAGAGAACACAGTTGGATGGTGTGTGTGTGTGTGTGTGTGTGTGGGAGTAGGGTGGTGAAGTGGTGACTGTGGCAGGGTGATGGATGTTGCCTGGTGTGTGCTTTGTTTGTTCTTGTCCAAGAACGAGCTCTTCCTCTCCTCCCCTTGTTCTCTCCCCCTTTCCTTCTCTCTCTCTTTCTCTTTCGCTCCTCTCCTCCTCTTTCAGTACACTCTCAGAATAAAGGTACTCTACAGGAAGAAGTTCTGTTCCCAATTAAAGGGACTGTATATATTCAGTAATTAAAGGAACAGTGTGTGTTCCCTTGAGGCTGCCACCACAGAG
>NC_089810.1:4407969-4415469 GCF_029633855.1 Hoplias malabaricus
GAATGAGGTTCTGATGCCTTGAATTCTGTGGGCATATGGTTTTCCAGCCTGGTCCCGTCGGGATATTAGGGAGGCGTAAAATCAGACACAAGTTTGGGTAACAACGATGCAAAATGCTATGCCCAAGGGAGTGGTGCCCCGATGGGCTTGAAAAAATGGGAATGTCCGCTCAACTTTCCTGGAAGTACCCAAAAACTAAGTCCGGCCTTCCGTAGACCCCGGTGATGTGAATACACAAGCCCGAGGAGTGGCACACCTCTGGGCTAAGGGGATGGTTTGGGTTGCCTCCTCTCTGGATGTCTAAAATGACTTCCATAGACCCTGGTGATGCGAATTTAAAGCCTGAGGAGTGGCACACCTCTGGGCTAAGGGGATGGTTTGGGTTGCCTCCCCTCTGGATGTCTAAAATGACTTCCGTAGACCCCGGTGTTGCGAATTTAAAGCCCAGAGGAGTGGCACACCTCTGGGCTAAGGGGATGGTTTGGGTTGTCTCCCCTCTGGAGGTCTAAAATGACTTCCATGGACCCCAGTGATGCGAATACACAAGCCCGAGGAGTGACACCCTCTGGGCTTAAGGTGGAGGTAAGCCCGGCCTCCCCTCTTTATTAAAAAAAAAAACCTCTAAGTCCCAACGGCAAATGGCAAAGCTTTAACACTGGTAGAACTGACTTGACTATCTGCCCTTAGCCCTCGATGGTTCGTTCGATATATGCCTGGAGGAGGTGGCTGTTCTCTGGGGCCAAAAAAGCCGAATGGTCTCCTACATCCATCCGATGGGTGCCTATAGGTAGTTTACCCACCCCGGGGACTGCCTAAGGTTGATAGGCCTCCGACCACTGCCCACTTGCGGTGGAACGGGCCGCCCGCCGGCAAAGTTAACTGTTAAACCCATTTAATTTCAATGACCTTAGCTCAAACCCCTCCCGGGGGGATTGGTTCTATATATGCCCGGAGAAGTGGCTGGTTTCCGGGGCCAAAAAAGCCAAATGGTCTCCTACTTCAATTCGACGGGTGCCTAAAGGTAGTTTACCCACCCCCGGGGGCTGCCTAAGGTCGATAGGCCTCCGAACACTGCCCACTTGCGGGGCGGTGGAACGGGCCGCCCGCCGGCAAAGTTAACCTTTAACCACTGATCGTTACAGCCTTAATTCGGACAAGGTCGGTCGGACCTCGTAAAGTCTCACTCTGGGAGGATCACCCAATCTCCACCCCCCCCCCCCTCTGTCCGCAATCGAAGCAAGTACCACACGGGAACACTTTGGTTGTAGATTAAGAAATACATTTTATTTATTTCACACAAAACATAAGCCCAATGGGGGTGCAGAAACACGGAGTGAATCCCGGCTGGGTTGCGCTTAGAAGAGGTCCGGTTCAGGGCGCTTTGAGGGCGGAAAGACGGTTCTCACAAGCACGCATCACATCAGCCGCAGAGAGGCCGGCTCGGTAGAAGGCCCAGGCGGTGATGTTGGAATGACACATGCTGGTAGTCACTCGATCTCAATCGTCGACCGGCAGGTTCGAAATCTGGAACAGAGACGAGGTGTCAGAAAAGTAGGAAGGCCGGCCGGGTCAAGAGCCACATAAGTGCGACACTCACCTGATTCGAAACAGCCGTGTGGATGAGGTTGAAGGCCACCGCGCCTCCAAGGCCTGCATCTTGCCACGCGATCCGAAGAAGGTTATTTGCATTATGCAGCTGGTTCCCCCCCCGGTCCAAGAACACAAACCCGTCCTGGGTCCCGTGTAAGTCGGTGAGAGCGGTCAACCAAGCGAGCTCGGTGGCGGGCAATCCGATCGGAGCATCACCGAACGAGGCACTGGTCTTATGGTTGCGAATGTAGATCACAAAGCCGGCATCATCCGTGGCGCTGGCTTGCCTCAGCTCCTGCACGGTCATGTTGCGAAATACCACCGACTGATGTCCTGTTAGCACGGACAACAGGCTGAGGAGGTAGCCCTGGAGCATCCGTAGTGGCGACCGGCGGGTGGTGTCCCCCGTCCGGGCCTCTTCGATCAGCTGAGGGATTTGGGTCTTAGCGTGGTTTAGAAAGACCCTGAAATCCGACGGAGGTGGCAAGCGACTTAACTTGGCCCGCTTCACGCGTTGACGATGGCCCAGAATTGACCCGAGCAAGGTCGCTGTTCGCCTTGGCGAAGGTCAAACGAATCCTCTGGAGCTCTTCGGGGCTGAGCCCAGAGGTGTCCGGGCTGAAGGCACCCACATGCGAGATGAATGCCTTGGCGTTGTGGAGATAGCACTTGACGATGGTCGATGTGTATCCCAGCTTCTGCAGGCTCTGGACCCAAGTCGAAATGCTGGAGTGATGAACGAATGACAGGTCTGTGAATTCGCAGCCGGCCGGGGCGCAGTGAAGCAGGAATCGTATAATGTGGCCCCGTCGCTGGCAAGAGTTTTCGACGTCTATCTGGGATGCATCGGCCCTGAGGTTGAACTCCTGGAACTCATCTACCAAACGGCTGGCGTAGGTGTCCCGAAACCGATGCGGGACCACGAGCTGTTTCCCCGGGAGGTTCGCCATGCAAGCTCGGTCTCCGAATCTGTGTCCGAGGTGGATTCGGCAGGGGAAGGCTCACTCGGTTAGTAGTCGCTGTTGACCAGCTCCGGCGTGGCTTGGCCCGTTGTGGCTGGGCCCGGCGAGGCAGGGTCCGGCGATGTAGGTTCCGGTGAGGCAGGGTCCGGGGAACAGGATCCCGAGGGCGGTGGAGAGTTCAACAGCTTAGCCTCTTGATGGCGACGCAGAAGGTGGATGGTGCGAAGGCGTCGAGCGGCAGAAAGAGCGATCCGAAGGGCAAGGCCTTTGAGGGAATGCGCTGAGCCCAGGTGATCAGCCGGTGAAGAGAGAGACGGCAAGCCGCAGAGATGGCAGTCGAGCTGTGACGAATTCTCCCCGCTTCGGTCCAGTTCTTGGAGGAAGGCTACGTCGTCCGGTCCGAGTTGATGGAAGACGGCAAGGTGAAAAGTCAGATCCGTGGCAATGGCTTGTTCGCAAAGCGGGCAGCTATCCATCATGACAGAATGACGGCTCTTGGGAGAAGCCGACCCCCTTATATACCCCGGTTCGTCCATAAATCAATTTAAAAAAAAAAAAAAAAAAAAAATATCAGGTGTGTCATTTGACAGCTATGGATACACCCACAATTGGAATAGGCAGTCTAAGCAATACAGAGACCTCTGTTGGATGGTGTAATTCAGTGTTTTAAATAGGCCCTTCCATGTCTACCCTTTTAATTCATGGTGAATTGACAAAAAATGGCGGGAATTAGAGCTTTCTTCGCCGTCCTTGAGAAGTTTAGACATTTCATAGGATATGTTATCATGTTAAACCTGGCCGAAAAATAATCTGTCTCGTTCTGAGTGTTTTTTGGGAGAGTTCTCTGATTTGCGCGATCTAAGCTCCGCCCAGTATGGCCAAAATAAAACAAACAAACAACCTCTCAGCTATATCACTTTAAATAGGTCCTCAGATGTCTCAGACTGAAAATTTTAGCCACCATGTTTGAGAAACATAGTTGGATCTCTGAAGCCAAGAACACCCTGAGCGAGCCGAAGGCGAGCGGAGCGAAGCCGGGCTCAGGCAGGCTCGGAGCGGGACCCTAGGGTCCCCTGACCCTGTGAAATACAATATCATATAAATCAATTTAAAAAAAAAAATAAAAAAGAAATAAGAAGAAAAAAAAAAAAAAAAAAAAACCTTCAGCCCTGTCATGTGACAGCTATGGATACACCCACAATTGGCAGTCTAAGCAATACAGCGAACTCTATTGGACGGTGGAATTCAGTGTTTTAAATAGGCACTTCCATGTCTACCCTTTTAATTCATGGTGAATTGACAAAAAATGGCGGGAATTAGAGCTTTCTTCGCCGTCCTTGAGAAGTTTAGACATTTCATAGGATATGTTATCATGTTAAACCTGGCCGAAAAATAATCTGTCTCGTTCTCTGAGTGTTTTTTGGGAGAGTTCTCTGATTTGCGCGATCTAAGCTCCGCCCAGTATGGCCAAAATAAAACAAACAAACAACCTCTCAGCTATATCACTTTAAATAGGTCCTCAGATGTCTCAGACTGAAAATTTTAGCCACCATGTTTGAGAAACATAGTTGGATCTCTGAAGCCAAGAACACCCTGAGCGAGCCGAAGGCGAGCGGAGCGAAGCCGGGCTCAGGCAGGCTCGGAGCGGGACCCTAGGGTCCCCTGACCCTGTGAAATACAATATCATATAAATAAATAAATCAATTTATGGCGCGTTTCTCTTTCTCGGTCGCGTTCGATGTCACCCGTCCGGGCGTATGGACTAGTAAGATCATTGAGACGAATAGCGTATTACTGACGAAATTAGTCCCGGTTTCCAACCCAGGTGCCGGGCAGAGCGATGCCTGGGAAGGTAAAACATTCCTGGGCATGGGGGGTCGAGCGTATGAGGGGTTTCCCCTGTCCCGAAAGAGTCGTTTTCCAACCGATGATTCGTTCAATATGCCTGCCCGGGGAGGGTCAACTTCCCTGGACACCGGGGGGTCGAACGTATGAGGATTTTCCCCCTTTTTAAACCCATAAATTTGCCCGTGCCTTTTTAAACCCATAAATTTGCCCGTGCGCGAGTCGACGGGGCCGCGTAACCCCCGAGGCGTTGGCCAGCGGTTATCTGCCGGTCTGTGGGATCTCCCGACCTTTCCCCTCCTTTGAGCGGGACGTGGGAGCGCACCACCGGGCCCCTGGCTGGAAACGGCCGGAGGCAAAGAGCGCATTAGAGGTGACACGAATCGGTCTTCCACAGACCGCGGCTGGAAGTTCGCAGGGTCGGCCTACGGATCGACCCTTCGTCTTCTCAAACGCAGACTTCCGTAGGCTCCGGGGGCGAACCGTAAACCTATGCCGACCTCCTCGCGCTTTGAGGGGGCCAGGATTCTCTTCCATTCTCTTCCCTTAACGGCCGTCCTTTACGACCGTTTGAGCTCGGTATACGCGGAGCACTAGGGGCAGGCTTCTAAGCCGAAATACCGTGCTTAGAACGATCCTCCCCGCCTTGTGCTCCCAGCCTCCATGGCTCGTGGATGCCCATAAGAGGCGTCCGCTTGTCCAGAATTGTTCCGAGGGGGACTTAGTCGGTCGGTCGATCCTACAGTAGGTCCGTTCAACGTCCGCGTCGGTGGTGCCTTAGGGTCGGGATCCGTTTGAGGGAAGGACCCGTCCCCTAGCCTGCACCGTCCGGGCGAGAATCATACGTTTTCCAAGTTGCCGAGCCGATTGCAGACACCCACAGCGGGGTCGCATTCGATCCTCTTCGCTGGTGTCCCCTGAGATCACTCTCACTGGCGCCATGCGCCCCCTCTCTTTCCCCAGCCGGGGTTTGAGATCCAGGGGGATCGGTCTGGTTGATCCTGCCAGTATCATATGCTTGTCTCAAAGATTAAGCCATGCAAGTCTAAGTACACACGGGGGTTGGTACAGTGAAACTGCGAATGGCTCATTAAATCAGTTATGGTTCCTTTGACCGCTCCACAAGTTACTTGATATAACTGTGGTAATTCCAGAGCTAATACATGCAAACGAAGCGTTGGAAGGGTTCTGGGGGTCAGCGTGAAATGTTCTCCCGGCCCCTGTCCCCCGGATACGTGCATTTATCAGAACCGAAAATCGCTCTGGTGATTCTAGATAACCTTTGGCCGATCGTTAAGCCCTCCGGGGCGGCGACGTATCATTCGAGTGTCTGCCCTATCAACTTTCGACGGTAGGCTACGTGCCTACCGTGGTGACCACGGGTAACGGGAAATCTGGGTTCGATTCCGGAGAGGGAGCCTGAGAAACGGCTACCACTTCCAAGGAAGGCAGCAGGCGCGCAAATTACCCATGATCCTATGATCCTGTGGAGCGTAATCGAAATGAACTCAATCTACATCCGTGAGTGAGAATCCATTGGAGGGCAAGCCTGGTGCCAGCAGCCGCGGTAATTCCAGCTCCAATAGCGTATGCTAAGATTGCTGCAGTTAAAAAGCTCATAGTTGGACATGGGGACGGGTCTCGGATCCCCTGTACAGTCCGGATGGGTGGGAAGCTCCTTCGGGGGTGACCCCCTGTCTCTGGGTGGATGTTGAGACCCGGTCCCTACCCACTGGTGTCCTCTGCTCGCCGGCCGCGGAGAAGCCTTTAGCTGGGTACTTCACTGCGGTGCACGGTGGGTTGGAGGGTCCGGAGCGTTTACTTTGAACAAAGCAGAGTGCTCAAAGCAGGCCGACACGTGCCATGTCTGACTGAGCTAGGAATAATGGAATAGGGCCCTCCGCGGGGCGTCGGGGTCTCTCTTTCGGTACGGCTGGTCGTTCCGGAGTGGGGCTCCGGGGCTTCCACGGTCCTATTTCGTGGGTTTTAAGGACCGAGGGCAATGATTAAGAGGGACGGCCGGGGGCATTCGTACCACACCGACAGAGGTGAAATTCGTTGACCGGTGTGGGACGGACGAGAGCGAAGGCATTTGCCAAGAATGTTTTCATTAATCAAGAACGAAAGTCGGGGGAGCGAAGACGATCAGGTACCGTCGTAGTTCCGACCGTAAACTATGCCGACCCGCGATCCGGCGGCGTGAGGCTAGCGACCAAGACCCGCCGGGCAGCGTGAGGGAAACCACGAGTCTTTGGGCTCTGGGGGGAGTATGGTTGCAAAGCTGAAACTTAAAGGAATTGACGGAAGGGAACCACAAGGAGTGGAGCTTGCGGCTTAATTCGACTCAACACGGGGAATCTCACCCGGCCCACCTCTTTCTTGATTCTGTGGGTGGTGGTGCATGGCCGTTGGTAGTTCGTGGAACGATTCGTCTGGTTAACTCGAGATTCCCCTTTACCGGGGGGTTGCCTCGTTGAGGTGGGAAGTTGATCGAACCTGGGCATCTAGAGGGAGTAAAAGTCGTAACAAGGTTTTCATAGGGGAACCTGCGAAAGGATCATTAACAGTGACCTGTCCATGGTGGGTGCCCGCCCTCCATGCCAGTAGCCACTCGGTCTTTAAGCAAGGCCAAATCCCCCGGTGGGTACCTTAAAGGTATGGACCCCAGACACCTCGTACCTTTCGTCGTAGGCTAACGTGAGTCTCCCTCCGGGGGGGACGGAGCGGGCCGAACTCGGAACTCGGGGTTATGGGAGGACCGCCTTTGGGTGCATAGGTTGCCGGCCACCACCCCGCTCGCGGGGGTCTCGAGTGGTAACGGAGCCGCCCGCCGGTTGTTAAACCAAACCATTGATCGTTGAAGGCTTTAATTCTGCATGCGCGAGTCAAAGGGGCTAATGCAACCCCCAGGGCGTTGGCCGGTGTTCGCCGTCCTTGTTGGGAACTTCCGTAACCCCCAGGGGACGGGAGCGCACCACGGGCAAAACTCTTTCCCTCTCGGGTTAGAGCGGAGCTTAAGAGCGCATGCAGGGATCGGGAGGTGTATATCGGCACCTCCCTGGGCTTCGCGAAAGACGGACCGTATAAATAGTCTGAGACCCGT
>NC_089810.1:5090469-5130469 GCF_029633855.1 Hoplias malabaricus
GTTCTTCAAGTGTTCAGGGTTCTATATAGAACCATTTGCTTTAATAAAGAATCATTGTAGAACCAACATTTTTTTAAGGTTTGTGCGATGTTTGCTTTAAAGGAACACAATGTAATATTGTTACAGTAAACAAACTTGTTAAGTGCATTAGCTTCCTCCCATAGAAAAAGAAACCCACATGCTGGTATGTGGATTGGACACACAAGAAGTGCCCTCAGGTGTGCGTGAGTGTAGTTGTCCACAGGTTTGTGTGAGTGAGTGATTCCCTGTGATGGACTGGTGACTAATGATTCTCCACCCACTGCTCCTCGTTTCTCACTGCTGTGCGCCCAGGGTCAGGGTGAACAGTGAGCGGCTCATTATCTTTTAAAGAAACAGGTGCTGAAACTGGCCGTTCTGAACAGGGCTGTTTAGACGGGGGAAGAATGCTGCTGTTGGGTTTGTTCTTTGTGGTAGTTTGACAAAAGCAGGTCACATAATTAAGACCCAGAACCGTATTCAGTTGTGGAAAATGAGTAGATGTAGTAGTGACTATACTTTCACTCAGGATTGTTTCAGTGTTTCACTGCTCCGAGGGTGTGTTTGAGTATCCAGTGAAACTTTTAAAACACAAATGCATGTCTCGATAGAGTGAACTGCTTTGTGGGTTTGGTGGTGTCTGCTGCTGTAGGGTGGAGTGAGTGTCCTTAGTTGGACTGTGCCTAATGTCGGCTCTACGCTGACTGCACTGTTTGCTCATGCAGAGGGGCTTCAGCCTTGTGAAGAGCCAATCATGCATGTTCAGTGACATCACCAGATTGTGTCGGTTTCCCCCTAGTGTCTCAGCGCGAGTCTGGGAAGCTGTGTTTGCTAACACTGGCACGCCGCTCCTCGTCTCCCTCTCTCTTTGTTCCCCTGTTGTCTTTTCTCTATGTTACTGCTTTTTCTTTCAGGCCGGCTACTGTTCCAAAGCCCTGCCTTGTTATTTTACATGCAGTGGCCCTGACCTGTCCGAATGGGTTTCTCTATATAACGTACCTTCAGGGCTGGGCCATATGGAGACATTTATTATCACAGCAATAAGGGCATTTTCACTGCACACAATATGTTCTTTGATATTTTGGTTTTGTGAGGGTATGAGATTCCCTGAATGGACGGGATGTAACAGCAGAACAAAAGCACCTCATTTAAAGAGGGCTTTAGGAGTAGCATGAAAGGCTCACATCAAATCAGCTGCATTTTACTATGTATTTTATGCAGTTACAGTGGACTGGCTGTTGTTGTTTGTACGCTCTCTGTAATTGGTTTAAATCTGGCTTCTTTATTATGAAAGCAGTTATTCTGTGTTGTAGGATTTGCTAATTATTCTAGTGGTCCATACATACGTTCAGAAAAGTGACAGCGAAAGTGCTGTTTGTATTCTGACAGATTCTGATATTTGTGTGTCCATAACTGTTAATGACGAGAGATCTAGTTAACCCAGAGGTCAAACCATGTACTCCCAAGACCCCTTGCCAGTTTTTGTCAATATGTAAATGACCACTGCATTCATTCATTCATTCATTATCTGTAACCCTTATCCAGTTCAGGGTCGCGGTGGGTCCAGAGCCTACCTGGAATCATTGGGCGCAAGGGGGGAATACACCCTTCACAGGGCAAAACACACACACACACATATATTCTCTCACACACTCACACCTACAGACTCGCCAATCCACCTACCAACATGTGTTTTTGGACTGTGGGAGGAAACCGGAGCACCCAGAGGAAACTCACACAGACACAGGGAGAACACGCCACACTCCTCACAGACAGTCACCCGGAGGAAACCCACACAGACACAGGGAGAACACACCACACTCCTCACAGACAGTCACCCGGAGGAAACCCACACAGACACAGGGAGAACACACCACACACCTCACAGACAGTCACCCGGAGTGGGAATCGAACCCACAACCCTCTACCTGCTGCGCCACCGTGCCGCCCTGACCACAGCATATGTAATCAAAAGTAAACACACACATACACACACTCTCTCTCTCTCTGGGGACTTTCTCCCCTTTAGAGTTTAGAGTGAGTAACGTTTTACATTCTTTAACTAAAGGCCACCAGTCTGCAACTCCCATTTCGATGGAGAACTGTTAACATTTCGAGAATGTGGCGCTGTGGCCCCCTCTCTGACGTCTTTTAGCAACTCTTGCTACCTTGCTAACCAGGTGTTTTATTTGTTCTGCTTCTCATAACGGACTAGAACTATGTCTTCGTGCGCCTTAATGTACGTAGGTATGTTTTAATCTATCAATCATACATGTCGGTCAAAAATGTGAAGGCATAACGTGAGAAAAGCTAGTTGGCATATAATAGATTGATCTTATGTGTTTGATTTTTTTTTTTTATTTCCTCCCAATTAAAAAATGGTATTGAAAAAGCTGTAAAGAAGAACATTGCTGTACCTGCCTCGTCAGTCACATCCTTACAAATGCATCCTGGGACTTACATTCTATGGAGAATTATTTACATATTCTTTGTACAATGATGCATATTTTTCCATATAGTTGTTTCAGTTTGAATGCTGGCGTCTCTGCGTTCTTGTGCACATTCAAAGCAATTTTTCACAGCAGCATTAACGTACAGTCCTGTTGCCCAGCCCCATTAACTTGGGGTGCAATGGGTCAAAACATTCCACAATATTGTTTAAAGGCTAGTATTTTTGCTTGTGGTCAGAGTGTTAGCTCAGACGTACCATATTAGCTTGTGATGCTATGAAATCAGACTGACTGCATCAGGAAAACCTCCGCTGGCTCTGTCTAAAGCCACAGATACTGTACTTTTATAGATATATTAAAGCGACAATGGAAACTTTAACATATTGACATTATTTCTCTGTTTAGAAACATAAAAGATGCAGCTGTATTGCACCAAACTATAGTGGGAACATCGTGGGATGATACCTTTCCTGGTGTCTAATGGGACTTTGGGGAAAGTATATTTCTGAACAGCTCAAAGGAGCACACTGGGCCGTTTCATTTTGGTGGTTTTGCTTAAACTATTTGCTGAGCGGCGGTGTGACCCAGCCGGGTCATGGTCTAATAGACTGGTAGGCTTTAGCCCTGTCAGGAGAGGTGCAGTGGATTAAGGCCATATACCATTCTGTCTAAATGTGAGCTTTTCTGGATGTTTTCTAACGTTTGGGTTTTAATAGCATCAGGGTTTTTATTAATGATTAAGCCATTCTGCAGTGGCAAGCTGCTAACGGATTACCTCTCCCAAGAGGGGACAAATCAGAGGCCTGCGAATCAGAATGTAAAGCAGGTCTGGGGCAAAACAGATGATCAAATGCTGCATCTTACACAGGGCGAATGTTGTCAGGGTGTCATCCATTCAGCACTGACAGGCTGTGATTATGCACTGTGGGGAGAAAGCAATGTGAGAGAGGGGGAGAGAGAGAGAGAGACATGGCAAGAATGAGAGAATCCGTCAGGGTCGTCTTGCTCCTCCGTGTTGTTAGATTGTGTGTGTGTGTGTGTGTGTGTGTGTGTGTGTGTGTGAGTGATGGTATAAATAGAACAGAGTCTGTGAGAGGACGTGGGGGCAGGAGTGAGCACATGTGTGCATTTGTATTAGAGTGTGTGTGTGTGTGAGTGTGTGTGTGAGTGGAAGAGTTGCACATACAGGACTACTCTGCTTCTGTGAGCTAGTTGTATAAATAGATAGTGTGTGTGTGTTTCAGTGTTTTATTATGGATGGTTGTCTGGGCATGACAGGGAGGCCTCCTATGGCTTGGTTGTAGAACCGAGGATGCTAAAATTAGGGGTGATTAATATTGCTGCTGAAATCAGAGAGGATGAATATTCACTCCGTTTATTAGCGGTAGTGTAATAGACCGTGGAAACGTATGGCTGAGGGTCTGTCGTATTCCCTCAGTGTGCTGATCTGGGTGATGTACAGCCAGTGTGAAGTCACGATAGACAAGTCAAAGACTGTGTATACCGTATATGTGCTTCTAGATAAAGTACCAGTTTTTGTTGTAATTAAAAAGCTGTAATTAAAACAATAACAGGATGCAGTCACTGGGGACTAATGTCACTTTTGTCTGATGTTTTCTGCATGCCTGCGGAGGCCAGTATAAAAAATATGTTCCGATGTGGAACTGGCTTGTAACATTCAGACTCGGTGCTCCTCGAGGGCTGCTGTGCAGGGCTTCACTTCAGTCACACGCTGCATCCTTGTTAAAATGTACAAACTGAAAGTATTAAATAGCAAATGAGCAAACACTTAAGAGGCTGTAAGTGGATAATTACTTCAGTGATGAATATGTCTCAGCGGGCAACATTTCTTTTATCCCAAAATGATTAAATAAATGGCATCTCATTATTTCAACACTCAAGTCAGAAGGCGCATGTTGTTTGGTCCTGGAAAAGATGTTGCTATGCTTCAGAAGTTAAGTTCCTCCCTGAATCATGTAAAGAAAACAACTGAGGTTATTGCTGAAATGACTGGAACTGAATTATTAAAGGCTAAGCAGCAGCTCTATGAAAGTGTCAAACAAATAAACACAGTGGAGGTTGAGTTCCTAACTTGTGTTTATTGAGAGTCAGAAAACATGTTATTTCTTACTAATTGAAGGAATAAGGTTTAAAAGACCGTTGTCCCCCCCCCCACAACGGTGTTGGGAAACTCTAATAGGCGTCTTGCCTGTGACGTAGATGGTGGACAACACTCTAGAAGCTGCACTTAATTTAATGCAAAATGAGGAAAAGGTGTGTTGTTTTTGGCTGCAATCATTCAATGTACAGTGGGACATCTGTGAACAAATGGCCCAAAGATCCCAAAATATCCAGAAAATGGACTACATTTGTCCACTTTAAACGGGCACTTTGGAAAGGACCCTCCGCTCACTCCGTTATCTGTAGCTCATTTCACTGGCGCTTTTCCAACAATATGGGCATGTAAGGACACCAACGAAAGGTGTTCAAGAGCCTCTGTAACATGGAGGTAAACAGGGTAAGGACACTCACTTCGCCTGTTTTAGTTGGTGTTAGTTAACGTTAGCTTGACTCGCTAAACTCGGTGGCTCAGATTATACTCGGCTACGTAGCTGCATTACGGAGGTTTATAGTGTCGGATGAATTCGAGTTCGAAATTTGAGTTTAGCTTATTGCTAGGCTATTGTCATGAATAATGTTGGTTATTTAGCTAGATACTGTCATAACAGTCAGTCATAACGGTGTTTTACCACGGTGTTGTTCAGCTGTTGTCCACCAGTGACGTCACGGTCGCGTTCGAGAATTTCCGTAGCGAGCTCGGGTTTTTCCGTCAATTTAATAACATTGTCAGTTTTAAAGCAAATTAAGCTGCTATTTTCATTTTTTTAGGGGGCCATCTCACCCACCCAGACAGCAAAGCCAGTTGTGCTCTTAGGACTCCTGACCACCGATGACTGCAACGCTTTCTCCTCGTGTAATTTTAGACTCACTCTCTCACTTTCTGAAGCTGACGTTAGAGCAAAGATTAATAGCATGCTTCATCAAACTGGTTTAAAATTTTAAAAGCCGTTATTGTCTACACTGTTATCTGAATAAGAGGATTCTGTTACTGACACAGGCCTGTGATCAGCTCAAACAAATACTGAAAAAAAAAACCCATACTAGATTTGTGCATTAAATGTTTTTGGTTTCCAACCCACAATAATATTTCATCTACACGGTCGTGACATGGATTTGTGGACTCACTGGCCCTGTAGCAAGACAGTAGTTCTACTTTCTGGTCCCTCTGACACACTCGGGCCTTAAGGTGTCCTGTTATCAGACGGCACGCGGGGTCATTTTACAGTCTTGGGGCACTCATACTCTGAGCACACACAGATAATGAAATGCAGAGGCGCAGACACACTCAAATACACACCCCACACAGGTCAAACACAAAGGAGCAAAGGTTTCAGTAGCACCAAAACCGCTCCATACAGCCCTGAACACCCAATCACTGCTAAATAGGGTCTGCGAATGAGTGAGTGATTGACCGCGGGGGGCCCACTATACGCTGACTGTTTCACAAACTGTACTTGAACGATCACTGCCCCCCAGGGTAGCTTCAGGGAAACCAACACCAGGGCCTATGTGGATGTATCACCAATCTCAGTAACAGAGCTGATCTAGTGTCAGGTGCTGATCCTGATGGTGTGGGCTTTATTAGGGTCGAGCGGTGTCACATTTTGTCATACCATCATGCTTTTCCAAACATCACAGCTGAATATGGAAATTCTGGGGGGTGGGGGCGGGGCTTTTATTTTCTGTTCCTTTAGATGCGTGACATCACCAAACAGTGAAGATGGCAGTTTGTGCCGTGGGTGGTCCTGGCTTAGTACAAACCAATCAGAAAGGGATTTGGGGGCAGCAGAACTGAACGGTCTGGTTCTGGAAATGAAAAAAAGCCCATTCTGATTTCTTTTACGTGTTATATTTCATCCAGTCAATGTAGATTAGTGAGGTGATGATATGTGCTGTTTTTAAAGCCATGAATCAGTCTTCAGAATATGTTTTATTCCCCCATTCATTACCCATAATGCATAAAAAAATGGGTTCCTCCAAATCAGAAATGGCGATATTACAGTGGAGATTTAGTCTGTGGCGTCTGCTGCCAGACAGGCACCGAGAACTAGAAACCAGAATGGTAAAACAGTACTGCTTTATGTGCAAAAACTATAATATGGACAATTATTTTAAAAATAAACAACAACACCACACTTTAAAAAATAATAATCTAGTGATAAATCGTTTGAAAAAAGGATTGAAAATGTTGTTTGGGATTTGGGGTGAAATTGATTGGTTGAGCCATTCACACTGCTTTGTGATGTCATGAAGATAAAAGCAATATACATTTGTCAATCCATCCATGGTGTTTGTGACTAACCTAAACAGCAATAGTTTAGTGTGTGAACTCCATTTATTTCGCTAACTCCAAAAAACCCTTAGGTCTGAGTCATCAGAGACGTGCCTTGAACTAATACTGAACTATGGTGTAAATACAAACTAACTTATGTGGTCACTGACACTGCATGACACAGCTATCCATGCAAACAGAAGAATGTCACATAACTAGAAACAGCCGACTGTACTTGTCAATCTTTACAGGTAGCGGTGCGTCATCTTGTGTCAGAAACCAAATAAACTAGTCTGTTAAGAGGTTAATTACAGGCGAGTGTGAGATGATTCAGGCGTTTTGTTTTGCATGATGCAAACTGATGTAATAAGCTAATAATGTGGCTAATGTTTATTTAAAAGCTTGGTCAACTGTAAAGAATTGTTTAGCTGCATTAGCTTCATAACTGAAAACAAATGGTAAGATTTGTAAGAGGCCATAGCTATGAATGGATGATTGTAGGGGTTTGTTTTCTTGATTCATTAGAGAGGCTCATCTTTTGTGTGGTTTTATCACAGCAACAATATAAACAGATGATCACTATGGGGAAAAATAATTAAATCTTAGAGGCATCACAGCTCTCTCTTGAGAGTTTCTGTTGTCATTCATTATTAGATGTTTGAACAGGCCCCGTGTTTCTCTGACTGCAAAACTTGGGATCCTATAATGTATGTATTTTTTAGTTAGATATTGGTCTCAGGTCTTATGCATATGAATCAAGTGCATAACATACAAACCCATAACAGCCAGCTTAGGACAAAAGGCTAACAGTGATGTCTAGGTCAGTGTAGTCCTTTTAATATTCAGTTTCCTTTAATAGTAGTCCTTTAATATTCAGGCTAAACTGGAGCAGCCTGGTGGACAATCTTCATTAACTTCACACTGCACCAGTAAGACCATGTGCATCCAATGGTTCAAACACTGTGTCCTGAAGGCGGTGCCGTGTATCAGGACGACAATGCACCAATACACACAGCGAGACTGGTGAAAGACTGGTTTGATGAACATGAAAGTGAAGTTGAACATCTCCCATGGCCTGCACAGTCACCAGATCTAAATATTATTGAGACACTTTGGGGTGTTTTGGAGGAGCGAGTCAGGAAACGTTTTCCTCCAGCAGCATCACGTAGAGACCTGGCCACTATCCTGCAAGAAGAATGGCTTCAAATCCCTCTGACCACTGTGCAGGACTTGTGTATGTCATTCCCAAGACCAACTGACGCTGTATCGGCCGCAAAAGGAGGCCCTACACCACACTAATACATTACTGTGGTCTAAAACAAGGTGTTTCACTTTCATTGTCCAACCCCTGTATGTACATATGATTTTAGTCATTTCCCACGTCCTCTGCTGTCCTGTAGAAATGCCTGATTTGGGTGCAGTGATGCTAAACTGAACGTATTAAATGTAAGGTTTTGGTTCTGATTGTAGACTCTTATTCATCAGTAGTGATGAATTCCATACGCTCTTCAGACAAGCATGTTTTGCACTACTTGGATGTTGTTTTGTGTGTGTGTGTGTGTATGAGAGAGAGAGTGTGAGTGAAATAAAGCAGTCTATTTCCAGGTCCAGGTTCTAGGTTTGGTCTCCTGTGAGTTTATCTCCCTCACACATTTCACTGTGTGATTAGTGGCATTATTCGCAGTTTTTTTTTTGTCTGGTACCAAATCATGTAGAATAACATTAACATTGACGAGGTCACTCATTTAACCTTGCCGTGGCTTTACTGATCAATAATCCCCCACTTTAAAAAACAAATTCAGATGGATCTCAAGCTTGGGCTGGGTGTAGTTTAGAAAACAAACTGTGTGCCCAAACCCAAGTGGAACATTTTAGCCATCATTTTCCTTGACGGTGAGGATACTCACTGGATTACTCTCATTTTTAAGTAGTTTAAAGAGTGTAAACATGCATTGAAACATTGTGATGCATTGATCTGAGTTCAGCTGCATCAATATTTCCACTGCTTTAAACCAGCCCTAAAAATCTCAGTAATCCATGCACTTGTTTATGTTTTGTTTCATTGTCTCTCTTTAGTTGTTTTACTGAAATAACAGCTGTGGAAATGTGATATTTCATTCCTACCGACTTATGGGCCCTTAGGAGCCTGTGGTCAGTGACTCATTGTCGTCTTCTTGTCCACTCCATTTCCAGGCCACGGCAAGAACCACAAAGATGCAGCATCTGTCCGTGCCACCCACCCCATCCCTGCAGCCTGTGGTATCTACTACTTTGAAGTGAAGATTGTCAGCAAAGGCAGGGACGGGTAAGTGCGGTGGGAATTGTTCAGGGTTTGTGTAGAGAGGCATGGGTGAAAAAGAACAGCAGATCTGATTGGACTAGCCCTACCTGTAGAGACTGCTAAACCCTGGCCCTCACTACAGGATAATCGGGCTGGTTTTTGATGCCGATTTGATTCTCCCAGCGACTGCAAAAGGTCTCCTGATCTTAGGGTAATCTTAAAAGGAATACCTTCATAATCCAATCTGTACTCTTCAGATCTCCTCCCACTGCAGTTGGGACCGCCCCGATTGTGAATCATAAATATAACATGTTCCGTATTTGACTCAGAATTCTGTTGTGTGGGGTGAGTAGTAGTTTGCAAGAACTCCCATCTGCTGTAATGATGTAGCAGATCGTTCAGAACGGATTGTGTAGTATGGGGACTTTGAGGACTAACAACTATCAAGCATAGATAAACCTATGAAGAAAGTCACTGTGTGTGGGCTGTCTCACGTTTCCAACATCGGTTAGGGTTTTTAACGTCCTGTAGTGTGGGCCAGGCATAATCTAATTCTACTTAAGTGGAAGAAGGGTTTGGTGGTGCTGTAGTGGCGGTACCACATGTGTCAGCTTGCCTATAGCATTGTCTGAAATGGGGAGTGGAGATAAAAGATTGGACGGTGGTTTAGACTAAAGAAAGTTAATGTAATTGTTAGGGAAGGGATTAATTTGTCCTGTGTTTTAGTTTTATTTCTGTTTGTGAGGATTGGATTAAAGCTTACAGGTCTTGCCCAGAGCCCAGGGCCTGACGGTTCTCGTCCTGTGTGGTCAGCGTAGGGAAGTAGTTTCACAAGATTTTCAAGCTTTTATCACTTTTACATTTTCCATGGCCTATCTCCTACCTTTAACAGATATCAGGACACTGAGTACAGGCCAGATCTGTCCAGACCTGGTTAAAGCTCTAGTCTAAATCTAGAACGGTTTTTGAGTAGCATGCATGTGAGCAGTGCCAGTATCTAAACCATCCTAATGTAGGTGTTGGTTATATTTGGAAACTATATATAGGCAGAATGGCCTGCTGACCCTGTTAGGCTGATGTAGTTGATATATGCAGTGATCCTCATAGTGTCCATCTTTGTTTTCCTCTGTCACTATTGTTCACAGGTACATGGGGATTGGACTGTCCGCCCAGGGGGTCAACATGAACAGGCTGCCGGGTGAGTGGAGAGGGACGTGTGTGTGTGTGTGTGTGTGTGTGTGTGTGTGTGTGAGTGTACGCACATGCACTAAAGAGTCAATGGGGGACTGTGCTTCTCAGGGAGTCACTCAGTAAACATGACTCCTGATCTGTGGTTGACAGGTGGAGTTTGGACTGAGTAACACCACTGAGCAGTTGTGTGTGTCTGTGTGTGTGTGTGTTTGTGTGTCTTTTTTTGCTAAGTTTTGAAACAACTTGTGAATTTACAAATGCTTTTAATCCTTGTATGGTGCTTTTGTTTGATTATATCACCACCTGCTACTGTGCACTATTATATTTAAAGCTGTGTATCTGTACGCTAAGGATTTGTTAGAAAAACGTAACATTTGAACACAAAACCCAGGTTTATTTTGTGTGAGTGCATCTGGGTATCTTTATCCAACGCTCGCTTTAAGGAAAACCAATATATCATCATTGTCCAATTACATTCATTCATTCATTCATTCATTATCTGTAACCCAGTTCAGGGTCGCGGTGGGTCCAGAGCCTACCTGGAATACACCCTGGAGGGGGCGCCAGTCCTTCACAGGGCGACACAGACACACTCACACATTCACACCTACGGACACTTTTGAGTCGCTAATCAAAAGTGTTTTTGGACTGTGGGAGGAAACCCAAGCAGACACAGAGAGAACACACCACACTCCTCACAGACAGTCACCCGGAGGAAACCCACACAGACACAGAGAGAACACACCACACTCCTCACAGACAGTCACCCGGAGGAAACCCACGCAGACACAGAGAGAACACACCACACTCCTCACAGACAGTCACCCGGAGCGGGAATCGAACCCACAACCTCCAGGCCCTTGGAGCTGTGTGACTGTGACATTTACCTGCTGCACCCCCGTGCCACCCAATTACAAACATGCATCTCCCAAATTGTAGCTTTACAGGAGAAGGACAAAACCTTCTTAACTTTAAATGGAAGTCAGTGTTAAAAGATTTTATTCCAAGTAATGATGGAGCATTTCAATTGGTCCATTCGTTATGAAATGTTCACATGATGTAGTAAACTTAAAATTGACAAAATGGAAAGAAACGATATACGATTTATGCTCAATGTTAACTCCATACGTATGGATATCCTGAAAGCTTGTGGATGCAGATGAAAGTGGGCAGCGCCACTAGAAATCGTGGGGGCAACGTTGCCAAAACTTCAAGCCTCACTCAGTGGTGCACGGTGTGAGTTTCCATGCTTGATGTACGAAGCACGTCTGACGAAGCAAGTCATGGAACCCGTTCACAACTGTCCGAAGGCACTGGACATGACATTCGCCATCCACTTGTTACAATGTATTTAACAGAGTCACAGAACTCCTCTAATGCCGTGTCTTTGTCGTCAAACTTTAGACTCTGAGCTGCGCCCTCTAGTGAATGTATTGCTAAACCTCTACGCCAACAGAAAGGGCTTTTTAGAGGATAGTTTCTAAATGAGTCACGTATTTTCATATGTAAAGGCAGCATAAATGAGTCTTTAGACAAATACAAACGCCATCCAATGCAGCTGCTCCGTCCTGTTCGGAACAGATTCAGAGTGTTCTTAGGTTACATTAGTGGTGTTAGCACAACATATGCATGGGAACGACAGTGGACATCAACAGCTGCTACAGCTGGATTTGCTGATGAATGGTCGTTAGTTTAAATTTCTATTGGAAGGAAGAAGCCATAGTGTATATTATTAATGTGACAGAACCAGTTCTGCAAAAGCCTCCTCTAACTGCTGGTCTGCTGTGAGTGTTTACTGCCCACAAACATCAGTGCCATTTTTAACAAGCATTTATTGACATAGCCTCATTTCCCCTTACACCAACTTAAGGGCTGTTCCGCTGCTGTAGCACTCTCTGTGATCAGCCACAAGACTGAAACCACTCACAGGTGATAGGAATTGCATTGATTATCTCAGTACAGTGGCATCGTCAAGGGATAAATTAGGCAGCAAGAAAACAGTCAGTTTTTGAAGCTGATGTTAAAAGCAGGAGAAATGGGCGAGTTCAAGGATCTGAGCCACTTTTAACAAGCCCCACATTGCTGTGGTCAGACATGTCAGAGCTACAGGTTTTGTGGGATGGTCTCATTATGCTGTACCAAAAATGGTCAAAGAAAGAACAACTAGTGAACTAGAGAAGGGTTGTGGACACGTTGTGCAGGAGAATCTCACAGCAAAGCTACTGTAGCAAACGTTTCTTTAAAGTTCTTGGTGGCTCTGATAAATTGGTGAGAGAACATTGCAGCTTGCTGTTCATAGGAGTTCTTGTGGATGTTACTTTGACATGTACTCCCGTCCTAAACACTGCTGCAGGCCAAGTCCACCCCTGCAATGGTGTTGCCTCTTTTAGCAGGATAATGCTCCCTGCCACACTGCAAACATTGTCAAGTTCCTCGAAAACATTAGATGATTGGGCATCTATGGGATGTACTGGATATTTTGGGCACCTTCAAAGGCATTGTGAAGCCCCTTCCTTGATGTTTCAGGGCTGTTTCGACATCCTGAGGTTAACCGACGCAAGATCAGGCAGGTGGTTTTAATGTTATGGCTCATTTGGTGTGGCTACGTTGGTCTTTGTGTAGTTTTCTAGCATTTGAAAGCACTAACACTTTTTGTAAATCCCTGTTTGTGACTATGTAAACCACTTTGTCGTTGTTGATATTGCAGTAGCGCCCATGTAAATGTGCGTTCTTTATTTCCTGAATACCCTACTTGGATTTTATCATATAATTTGTTTGTGGTTTGGCATCAGTTGCACACCTCCACCCTTTTTTGTGCCATCTCTCAGTCCTCAGCCTCACCCACCTATTTTCACTTGCGTTCTCTGCCCCTTTCCTCTGACTTCCCCGCTCTCTGCTGCTGTATGCATGCCTGAACATGCCCTGGGAAAGGGCATCAGTGAACACAATGTCCTTAAACGTTTCCAAAGTCCAGCCCAAAACGCTACAGAAGGAAAAAAGACATGATGTCAAAAGGACATTTTCTCCCAATCACCTCAGAGGACCTCGGTTCGGAGGCAAAGCCGTGGGGGAAAATATTGTTAGCTGTTTTTCCTGCTCAGGTTTTCATTTTTAGATGTGGAGCACCACTTGGAACTGGCTTTTAAATCACTCACTCAAATACATACACAAGTGCTCCCTAACTCTCAGTTAGAAATTGCAACACAAGGGTTGCCATCTCCCGTAATCACTCACAGTTAGGGACTGCTCCATAAGGAGGCGCCGTTGTGTTTCACGGCAGTCACACATTGTATTGTTGATTCCTGTGAATGGCGAACATAAAACCTGAATTCACACTGTCGATTTGGAGTCTTTCTTGTTGAATACCCATGTGCTAGACCTGTGTGGTGCTTGTTCTGTAGAAAGAGGCCTGACTCTGCTTTATTAGATTAGTTTGGATTAAGTTCATTGGACTGAATGTAATTAAACAATGTGATGAATTAATTTTTACTGTAAAAGTCGTTAGAAAGTGATTGAAAGGATTGGTGTAATGTGTTTTTTCTCTCACGTGAGCACTGCTTTTGATTGAGAATGTCGGAAATCCTGTTAAGTATGAAGGTGTAAACATGCTGAGAGGTTATGTTCTGATCCGTAAGAAGTCTTGGCCCTGTGTGGTGGCGCTAGGAGATGTATCTTCTGGACCAATGTGGTTTTCACATAGCAGAATTAGTTTATAATAATTACGAAATGATCTCATCACTGTTGTTTTAATTGACTACTAGTATCTTCCACTCATTTATTGAGCCATGGTTCTGCCTCATGAAAATATCTGAAGTTCTAACCTGTACCCTTAGGGGGCAGCAGAGAGTAATGTTTGTTTATTTTAGCTCAGTCTGTGTCTGTCTTCGGGGGTGTGTAACTAAGTCTTGAAAGCTAGGAAACAACACAGCTAATCAGCCATTTTCAGGCGTTTTGGCGTTATGTATTTTATTTATTTATTTATTTATTAGTATTAACAGTTGTATTTATAGCTGTATTTACAGCCAAAATTTTGTTCCAATCCCTGATATAAACACACATGCAACCAAGAACTGTGGGCAGTGATGTGCGTACAGGGGGCTAACCCTTCCAGAAAGCAAAGCCATTTGTGCTCTCAAAGACTCCCAACCCCGGATGGCTTAGCATCCCCTGGACTCTAAACTGCAATCTCCAAGGTGATAGAGTCAGCACTTAGAAGGGCCCTGTGGAGTTTCACCTGCAGGTTGTTTTTAAGAACTGTTCAAAATACATTTATATTAAATGAAAATTAAGGGTTGTTCTTGTGAATGTGATTTGTATCTGGTGATTATTTACAATTATTTACCCATGGGTCCCCTTGGGTGTAAAATGAAACAGAACACAACAAACCACTTCAGTTGTAAAATGTTATTGTAGCACACTCCGCAGTTCCATGAAATGCCCCTATTGGCTTCTCCATAATTCCCAAAACTTTTGGAATGCTTGAGAGTCATCCAGCCAGTTCTACACACTGCTGCTGACTACACCTCCCTGGGTCATTCAGCCCGTGCTGCTCTTTGTATCAGAATGTTTGGATATTGATGTAAATTGAAACATTTGTATAGGCTTTGTTTGTCCTGTTGTATTCCAGTCTTAGCCTGAGGAAGTATTCTAATGTAGGCACCAGTGTTATTTACAGCATCTGTTCACGGACTGACGCTCGTTACAGGGCGCTGCCATCAGTTCAGCGCTCAATTTAAAAATTAGTTTAAAATATTAACATTGACAAAGCCAACAGGTGAATATTTGATGGTGATGTCCTGTTACTTGTTTGTTCTTGGAAGGTTTTCAGTGGGTTTTGTACTGTTCATATCAGTATCGGAATTATATTGTATCGACCTAAATGAAGAAATATATTGTGATATAAATCCTGGTTGTATCGTCCAGCGCTAATGCTACAGCATCAAATAATTTGTGATGTTGCAAGGCAATGAATTCCATTCACTTTTGTATATATTCCATTTCTTTGTTTGCACCCCTTTTTGTTGAATCATCAGTAGCTTCACGTGAGATTTTCATTCTGGGAGGGACTGTAATGTGTGATTTTGCAGTTTAGCTGTATTCTGTGCATCAAGATGTGATTTTTGTAGTGGTGCATCTGTCGTGGTAAGGGTCTTGATACTTTATATGAGCAGTGATTTATAAATCTTTTCTAATGCCCTTCATAGAAATGAAAAAAAAATAAAATAAAATAGTTCCACACACACAGTAGTTTTCACTGATCATCTTTGACTGATCCCACTGCGCACATCTACGGTGACCTTTAAAGGGACGTGAAATGACAACGCAACGTTTCAGTCACTGTTTTCCATTTTTATTTGTGAATAGATTTTGACCCTGTGTAGGTACATTTTAAAGGTTTAAGAGGACTTTATTTTAATCACGTGTTCAGTACCTGTGCACAAATGATTTGGGACTCTGGAGCCCATAATCCCACACACTGTGACATAAGACCACGCAGTAAGCTTATTGTGGGCTGAAACCGAAGAGTGTATCACCTGTATAGTTTTAAATGTCTATGAAGCATATGCACAAATATCTACATTTTACATCTTTAGTTTTCAGCTATTAGTTTTTCAGGTAATTAATTTCAAAGAGTGGGCGGAAGGGTGGAGCAGCAGGTAGGTGTCGCAGTCACACAGTTCCAGGGGCCTGGAGGTTGTGGGTTCGATTCCTGCTCCGGGTGACTGTCTGTGAGGAGTGTGGTGTGTTTTCTCTGTGTCTGCGTGGGTTTCCTCCGGGTGACTGTCTGTGAGGAGTGTGGTGTGTTCTCCCTGTGTCTGTGTGGGTTTCCTCCGGGTGACTGTCTGTGAGGAGTGTGGTGTGTTTTCTCTGTGTCTGCGTGGGTTTCCTCCAGGTTACTGTCTGTGAGGAGTGTGGTGTGTTCTCCCTGTGTCTGCATGGGTTTCCTCCGGGTGACTGTCTGTGAGGAGTGTGGTGTGTTCTCCCTGTGTCTGTGTGGGTTTCCTCCGGGTGACTGTCTGTGAGGAGTGTGGTGTGTTCTCCCTGTGTCTGCGTGGGTTTCCTCCGGGTGACTCTCTGTGTGGAGTGTGGTGTGTTCTCTCTGTGTCTGTGTGGGTTTCCTCCGGGTGACTGTCTGTGTGGAGTGTGGTGTGTTGTCCCTGTGTCTGCGTGGGTTTCCTCCGGGTGACTGTCTGTGAGGAGTGTGGTGTGTTGTCCCTGTGTCTGCGTGGGTTTCCTCCGGGTGACTGTCTGTGAGGAGTGTGGTGTGTTTTCTCTGTGTCTGCGTGGGTTTCCGCCGGGTGACTGTCTGTGAGGAGTGTGGTGTGTTCTCCCTGTGTCTGTGTGGGTTTCCTCCGGGTGACTGTCTGTGAGGAGTGTGGTGTGTTTTCTCTGTGTCTGCGTGGGTTTCCTCCAGGTTACTGTCTGTGAGGAGTGTGGTGTGTTCTCCCTGTGTCTGCATGGGTTTCCTCCGGGTGACTGTCTGTGAGGAGTGTGGTGTGTTTTCTCTGTGTCTGCGTGGGTTTCCTCCGGGTGACTGTCTGTGAGGAGTGTGGTGTGTTCTCCCTGTGTCTGCGTGGGTTTCCTCCGGGTGACTGTCTGTGAGGAGTGTGGTGTGTTCTCCCTGTGTCTGTGTGGGTTTCCTCCGGGTGACTGTCTGTGAGGAGTGTGGTGTGTTCTCCCTGTGTCTGCGTGGGTTTCCTCCGGGTGACTGTCTGTGTGGAGTGTGGTGTGTTCTCTCTGTGTCTGCGTGGGTTTCCTCCGGGTGACTGTCTGTGTGGAGTGTGGTGTGTTGTCCCTGTGTCTGCGTGGGTTTCCTCCGGGTGACTGTCTGTGAGGAGTGTGGTGTGTTGTCCCTGTGTCTGCGTGGGTTTCCTCCGGGTGACTGTCTGTGAGGAGTGTGGTGTGTTCTCCCTGTGTCTGCGTGGGTTTCCTCCGGGTGACTGTCTGTGAGGAGTGTGGTGTGTTCTCCCTGTGTCTGCGTGGGTTTCCTCCGGGTGACTGTCTGTGAGGAGTGTGGTGTGTTGTCCCTGTGTCTGCGTGGGTTTCCTCCGGGTGACTGTCTGTGAGGAGTGTGGTGTGTTCTCCCTGTGTCTGTGTGGGTTTCCTCCGGGTGACTGTCTGTGAGGAGTGTGGTGTGTTCTCCCTGTGTCTGCGTGGGTTTCCTCCGGGTGACTGTCTGTGTGGAGTGTGGTGTGTTCTCTCTGTGTCTGCGTGGGTTTCCTCCGGGTGACTGTCTGTGTGGAGTGTGGTGTGTTGTCCCTGTGTCTGCGTGGGTTTCCTCCGGGTGACTGTCTGTGAGGAGTGTGGTGTGTTCTCCCTGTGTCTGCGTGGGTTTCCTCCGGGTGACTGTCTGTGAGGAGTGTGGTGTGTTCTCCCTGTGTCTGCGTGGGTTTCCTCCGGGTGACTGTCTGTGAGGAGTGTGGTGTGTTCTCCCTGTGTCTGCGTGGGTTTCCTCCGGGTGCTACGGTTTCCTCCAGTTATATTGAAACCTAGTGTCCTGGATGCATTAGAGATTCCTTATTGAGCCACTTTTAAACATGAACACCCCCACGTGTAGGACCAGCCCTATTGAGCTTAAACTTGTTCATTCAGGGTCTACAAAGGAATTTATTTAATATGAGTTTACTATTAATTGTCTCCTACTCTTTTGGTGGTGAAAATGACTGCCTGTTGTAGAATGTGTTGAAAGGAGGTGATGGATGACTTCACATTGTTCCCTGTTGCTGACAAAGGGAAATGATGTCACTTGTGTGTATATCTGTGTGTGTATATGTCTGTTTGAGTCTGCCGGTCTGCAGGGCTTTGTGTGTGTGTGTGTGTGTGTGTGTGTGTGTGTGTGTGTGTGTGTGTGTGTGTGTGTGTGTGTGTGTGTGTGTGTGTGTGTGTGTGTGTGTGTGTGTGTGTGTGTGTGTGTGTGTGTGTGTGTGTGTGTGTGTGTGTGTGTGTGTGTGTGTGTGTGTGTGTGTGTGTGTGTGATTGGAGCATAATGGTCTTGCGCGCCCTGTTGACCTCTGCGTCTCTGATCCCATAGTGGAGCCCTGCCCATTTCATTAGCATGGAGGGAACAGTGAACACGGCTTTAGGAGCAATATCCCTGTCAGTGCTGCTCTGCAGATTAATCTAATACCTCACAGTTCACACACGACCTACTTTTCACCCCCCACCCCAACCCCCGATTTACTTGTCCACTTGTTTTGATATGCGTCTGTCCAGTCGCTCTCTCTTCATGGTTTTTAAACTGGGAGAATGTGTGCACGGTAATGGAAGGCCATTCACACTGTACCATATGCGCTTCCCAGGACTGGACTCTCAGGGTCTGTCTGTGGTGAACACTGACTCATTCAGATTCAGCCTGCTCTGATGTGTAGTCTGATGCCGCCTCCTGGTCGGGTGAGGCATTGCATAGTTTACAGAACAGCTTTCAAATGAGTCATTTAAAAAAATAATAAATAAATATATATATGTATTTAATAAGTTTTAAAAGATTAGAATATCAGGAGTTTTAGTGATAAACATCAGCTGATTTAGTGTCTTATATTTTAACTTCTATCTCATAATAATGACTTAGCACCTTGTATTAATAGTTTCTCATTATTATGCCTCAGTACCTCATAATAATAATAAGATCATATCTTAACTTCTTTTCTCATAATAATAATAATAATAATCCTGTCCTTTCCATTAATGAGTGTAAGTGATTTCCACAAGAACTTGATTCATAAGATATTAAGACATATTGGATATTACCTCATTATTATGAGCTAGTGAGGCGTTATTATGAGATGACTTGTGCAGTAAGTCATAAATGTGGACTAGTAAACCTTAAACAAATACAGTTACATTGTTATTTCATAGTAAGTCATACAGCACCAGCAATAACTATGAGTTTGTAACTTCATGATTGAGAATTCTTTCATGGCTAAACATTTGTAAGAGGGAGAAATGGGCTTCTATTTCAATTAAACGATTCTTTTCACATATTCTGCGTTGCTTATTTTGAGCAATGCTTGCAAAACATATTTTGAGAAATGTCAGTGGTCAACCGTTGACCAGCCACATGTTCCATTACAAAGGGAGCATTGTTAGTCAATGTTTAGTGTAAAACAGTCTTTGTAATATTTGGAACCATTGTCATCATTTGAGATACGTTTTAAAGTAAGTGTGACACAGGAATTAGACCAGAGCTTACTTCTTTAAAGTGATGTAATTCTGAGTAAAACAGGAGTTAATATGGGAAATGGAAAGTACTGTATTTACTTATGATAGAGAACACACCACACTCCTCACAGACAGTCACCCGGAGGAAACCCACGCAGACACAGGGAGAACACACCACACTCCTCACAGACAGTCACCCGGAGGAAACGCACGCAGACACAGGGAGAACACACCACACTCCTCACAGACAGTCACCCGGAGGAAACCCACGCAGACACAGGGAGAACACACCACACTCCTCACAGACAGTCACCCGGAGGAAACCCACGCAGACACAGGGAGAACACACCACACTCCTCACAGACAGTCACCCGGAGGAAACCCACACAGACACAGGGAGAACACACCACACTCCTCACAGACAGTCACCCGGAGGAAACCCACACAGACACAGGGAGAACACACCACACTCCTCACAGACAGTCACCCGGAGGAAACCCACACAGACACAGGGAGAACACACCACACTCCTCACAGACAGTCACCCGGAGGAAACCCACGCTGACACAGAGAGAACACACCACACTCCTCACAGACAGTCACCCGGAGGAAACCCACACAGACACAGGGAGAACACACCACACTCCTCAGACAGTCACCCGGAGGAAACCCACGCAGACACAGGGAGAACACACCACACTCCTCACAGACAGTCACCCGGAGGAAACCCACACAGACACAGGGAGAACACACCACACTCCTCACAGACAGTCACCTGGAGTGGGAATCAAACCCACAACCTCCAGGACCCTGCCGCCCTAGTGAAATAGTATTTTTTTTTATTTTATTTTTGGCTATCTGACTCCTCATTCCTCTCTCTGGATTCTTTACCATAGTCCTGACTCTGCTGCATTCAGAAGAGAGTGGTACAGTGGTCTGATATCAGAACCTGAGGAAGGTTTTGTTTATTGCTGTATCTTTTTAATGACATATATATATATTTTTTTTTTTTTTTTTTTTTTTTCTTCTCTCAGGCTGGGACAAACACTCCTACGGTTACCACGGTGACGATGGACACTCCTTCTGCTCCTCAGGGACCGGCCAACCATACGGCCCGACCTTCACGACGGGCGACGTGATTGGCTGCTGCGTGAACCTCATCAACAACACATGCTTCTACACCAAGAACGGGCACAGTTTAGGTGAAGCAGAAAAATCCTCCTTGACCTGTGGAAACGTCACAAACGCCTGCTTTCCTGACTAAGCCTTTAGTCATGGATGATGAATCTGGTGTTTGGCTTGTCAAACTTGTTTTTTACAAAGCCAGTACAGCTGTACAACTGTTCATTATTACATTCTTACATGTGTTTTTATGACTTGTGTGTCACTCTCCGTTCTCTTCCAGGTGTGGCGTTCACAGACCTCCCAGTAAGTGAAGCACTGACTCGCACATCTCTCCTTCTTGCCGTACCTTTTGGAATGCTTTCATTGTGTGTCCAGGTTAAGAGGGTGGTAATATGCTTGGCTGAGCTTTCTGCTTGTTTTAGTACATGATTAATGAAGCACGCACTTCAGCTGCTTCTTTGCCAGTCGTGGTGATTTGGAAAAAGGCCCTGAGCGGTGACTCAGTGCAGAACAGAACAGCAGAAAAAAAAGACACCATAAAGAGTAAAGGAGTATTCCTCACATCTTCCTCACGTTCTCTTCTGTGTTGTGTTTTCTCTTGTGTATTTTTCCTCCATCTCCTCAGCCCAACCTGTATCCCACAGTAGGCTTGCAGACTCCTGGAGAAATCGTGGACGCTAACTTTGGTCAGCAGCCATTTGTCTTCGACATTGAGGATTACATGAGTGAGTGGAGGGCGAAGATTCACGGCATGATCGCCCGCTTCCCCATCGGAGAAAGGCTCGGCGAGTGGCAGACCGTGCTGCAGAAGTGAGAAGCCACATTCTCAAACCTATTACATAGGGGTGCCTGATGTGTACACAATACCATACCACACACCATTCTTCTGCTGCAGATTAAAGTCCAGCAGTGGAGCTCAGAAGAACAATGGTCCGCATTGTTGTGGCCCATTCTTTTATTTATTTATGTTTCCGGGAACACGTGAATGCAACATCACACGAACCACAACACCCACAGAAACTCATATAGGTGTTTTGAGGTCACTCGGAATGCTCTTAACACTCAATAAAAATCTCATTTGCTAGTGGTCTTATTTAAATATTGAAGCCTCTGGGCAGATCTGCGTTTCAAAGCCCAGTATCACAAAAATGGCAAAAAGTAGCTGATGTCAAACAATTACACGCGACTTTATTAAATCCCACATTCTCTTTCCTGCAAGGACAAGGCGGAAAAAATGTAGCCAGCACATTTATTCATGCATGCACAGATCAGCCAAAACTTCCCTGACCTGCGTATTGTAATGGTGCATATTGTAGTTCTTCAGTAAATGACTGCAGGCTATCTGTTGCTCTGCATACTTTGTTTGCCCCCTTTCACCCTGTACTTCATTGCTCAGGACCCCCACAGAGCAGGTGTGATGTGGTGGTGGATCGTTCTCAGCGCTGCAGTGACACTGACGTGGTGGTGGTGTGTTAGTGTGTGTTGTGCTGGTGTAGAGTGGATCAGACACAGCAGTGCTGCTGGAGTTTTTAAACCCTGTGTCCACTCTCTGTCCACTCTGTCCACTCTGTGAGACACCTCCCTCGTTGGTCCACCTTGTAGATGTAAAGTCAGAGACAGTAGCTCATCTGTCGCTGCACAGTGTGTGTCGCTCGTCCTCTAGTCCTTCATCAGTGACACAGGACGCTGTCGGCTGGATGTTTTTGGAATTGTGAACTTTTCTAAGTCCGTGTCTTGGCTGATGGGTGTATGCACATGAACAAATCTACATTGTAAGGCAGAGAGGAGGTTGATGGATAAGTACAGCCATAACTTGCACAAGCTATGCATTTCTCTCTTTCCAGATATCAGCACTGACATTTTTATCTACAAGAATGTTTATTCTGGCTGTTTTGGAATCAAGTCTGTTAATGCTGTTTAGCGCACACCAAATATTTGCAAATTGCTCTGGATAAGACCATCTGCTCTGTGCTGTAACTGTAAACATATCTGTGTAGCTATGCCTTGAGCAAACACTGATTGGTCTTTGGGGACCAAAAATGTGCTCCACCGGACCAGTATCAGAAATAGAGAAGCTTAAAGATTAGCGCGCTCATACAGTACAACTAGCCTTGCTTGAACAAGATCGATCTGACCCCACCATTAAGCTTGTAGTCAAAATAATCTGTGCTAAAACGTGCAGTTAGTTTTCTCTAACTGCAAAAGGAGTCGTGGGAAGAGGAAGCATGTGCTAGCGGTAGAATGAGATTCTCAGAAGTGTGTTCTGACCTTCAGCACTCGTTCTGTTTTAAGAGTCTTGTAGTACGATGAAGTTCTGATTCCTGTTATAACTGTGTGTCTGGTGTTCTCTTCAGTATGGTGTCCAGCTACCTAGTGCATCATGGCTACTGTGCCACCGCCATGGCCTTCGCCCGAGCCACAGAGACCATGATCCAGGAGGATCAGACCTCTATAAAGAACAGACAGAGTGAGAATTCACACACACACACACACACACCACTCGCCTCTCATTTATCCTGAGATCATAAGATAAGTGCTTAGTAGTACTCTGAGAATCAGTGATGTTATGTTGGAGTTTTCAGACCACATTCAAAAACTCACTGTATAAATTATGTTACCAGATCAGTCACAACGCAAGCTGATTCTAGATGTTTTTTAAGGTAGGGGTTGAACCAGTGAACTTTACACAGACAGGATTTTACATCATGATATTCGCGCCAGAGGATTTGACAAATTTTTCATGGGTGCAACCCACATACTCAGCTCTACCGCTCACTCCACAAATGCATGTTCCTTACAAATGTGACACCATTTAAAAGGGAAATTAACAGGCTTTTCAATGGTATATGATTGATCTCCAAAAAGTATTATTACAATAAAGAAATGATCTACCAAACACAAATGTACTTACTTTTTTCTTAAGTTTAGTTTTCATTCTAAGAAAAAAAATGTGCTTCCAGATGTTCTCCTTGATCGTATGGATTTGTTAAATCCACAGCACACTTGATTTAACATAGTGAAGTATTTATTAACTGGTAAAACTAGGTATTGGGTGATAACCAAATAATTCTGCACTGTCACCAGGAGTTAAATAAACCCCATCTCTTAACATTTTAAAGCTCAGTTGTTCTTGAAACACTTGAATCTGTTTATACCTTGACGATAGAGAAGAGGACGACAGGCGTATAATCACTGCTAAGCAATCTGATGGACAGATACGCAGTGTTGCCACTTTGCCTGCAGAAATTGGAAGCTTTAGACAAGCATCCATGGGATATTTTTTGTGTTATTTTTAGCCAGTTAACGTTTTTGACAGTGTGTTATTTTGACCCATAGAATTACGTTGATAATGGTGTCTGGCAGCAGGCTTTTTCTGGCTGGTTTTTGGACTCATTTAGATTTGTGTTAAGGGCTGCTTTTCTCACAAACCCAGTGAGCCTACAACCACTGAAAGACACCATGTGTTGTTTTCGTCTGGGTGTAAATACAGGAATACAGAAGCTCGTCTTGGCTGGTCGTGTCGGAGAAGCCATCGATGCCACACAGCAGTTGTACCCTGGTCTCCTAGAACGCAACCCAAATTTACTCTTCATGTTGAAGTGAGTAAAGTATGCACACGCACATTTGTTTTCATGGGACCATTACATAGACTTCTATTGATTTTGTGCAGCCTTGTCCTTACCTTTATATATTACTACTACTATTGTATTATCATATATCTGTAAGTACTACTATCCTCACCTTAACCTAAAAGGGCACATCTTTCCATATTCATAACCCTGTTCAGAAAGGCGGATTTCATTACCTGTGTGGTGTGTTCTCTCTGTGTCTGCGTGGGTTTCCTCCGGGTGACTGTCTGTGAGGAGTGTGGTGTGTTCTCTCTGTGTCTGCGTGGGTTTCCTCCGGGTGACTGTCTGTGAGGAGTGTGGTGTGTTCTCTCTGTGTCTGCGTGGGTTTCCTCCGGGTGACTGTCTGTGAGGAGTGTGGTGTGTTCTCTCTGTGTCTGCGTGGGTTTCCTCCGGGTGCTCCGGTTTCCTTGGTGCCCCCTCCAGGCTGTGTTCCTCCGTTGTGCCCAGTGATTCCGGGTAGGCTCCGGACCCACCGTGACCCTGAACAGGATAAGCGCTTACAGACAATGAATGAATGCTAACATCACTGAAGCATATAATACCAAGGTTTTCCCAAGTTCAAGATCTTGTAGACCCCTCATTATTATTCATGTTTGTAGCCGAAACACAAACCTCTCATCATGTTTGCAATTTTCCCTGAAACTTTCAGGATGATTGGTATCCATACTATAAGAAATAAAAGGCTGTTTTCACAAATGTTTAGTTTTATAATTGGTATCTGCACCAATTATAATCTCTCAAAGTCATTGTAGGCTTTAAACGGAAATGGCAGATGGTCTTAATGACATAAGGCAAAGAAGTCTCTAGTGACTTAGTCTGTTTTACAAGGAGATATTACTGTCAGCCTTTTCCATCCTTTTTATCTTGTCCTTGCCAATGCCAGCATTTCTAATTACATTTGCTTGAGGAACCTGCCGGTGTGTCATTGATATTACTCTCCCACAGAGATGCAAGAATGTTGAAAACCTTGGGCATCTCTGTGTTTTTCAAAGACATCCAAAAACATTTGATTATATTCATGAGAGACACAAACACGAGGGAACAGTGAGGAAAAGCAGCCAGAGAACAGCCGTTGTTTTGTTTCATGCTCCTGTGACCAGCACAGAAACAGGGTAAACCAGCGGTCAGTTTGCTTTACACCGTGCTGTTCGTGGTTTTTTTAGTCTGGCCTGTCGCTGGGCGGATTGTCAAGAGAAAGAAATAAAATAGAGTACCATTTTCACAAATGTTTAGTTTATGATCACTCTCTCCTGGTAAATAGAGATATAGCAAATGATATTTGCACTTCTGTATTACAGCAGTCTAACTTTTGACTAAACATGGTAGTGCAGGGATGTACTCTGTGAGACTTTCTGTGAATTTCTACACTGTTGATTTTACTTCATCAAGGTCTAGTATTTATGATGAGAACTTTTTTGAAGACGCATTACGTAACCATGCTGTGTATCAGTGCAGATTAGATACAAAAATGGTGGCATTTATCTTCTCCATCCGTCCAAGATATTGTGATGTTAAAAACTATTAATAATAATAATAATAGTAATAAACTTGGGAGGCAGAGTGGTGCAGCAGGTTAGTGTCACAGTCACACAGCTCCAGGGACCTGGAAGTTGTGGATTCGAGTCCCACTCCAGGTGACTGTCTGAGAGGAGTGTGGTGTGTTCTCCCTGTGTCTGTGTGGGTTTCCTCCGGGTGACTGTCTGAGAGGAGTGTGGTGTGTTCTCCCCGTGTCTGTGTGGGTTTCCTCCGGGTGCTCATGTTTCCTCCCACAGTCCAAAAAATACATGTTGGTAGGTGGATTGGTGACTCAAAAGTGTCTGTAGGTGTGAGTGTGTGAGTGTGTGTGTCGCCCTGTAAAGGACTAGCGCCCCCTCCAGGGTGTATTCCCGCCTTGCGCCCAATGATTCCAGGTAGGCTCTGGACCCACCGCGACCCTGAACTGGATAAGGGTTACAGATAATGAATGAATAATAATAAACAATTTAAAGACCACTTTGCTTTACACACCGAAAAATGTAAATTAATTAATAAATTACAAATAAATAAATATATAAAGCATTTGAACCTGAAACCATAGGTCAACTTGTGTGTGTGTGTGTGTACGTTGTACAAAGACTAATAATCGCACATTTCATTTAATCAAATTAACTAAAAGGGCACTTAAAAATAGGAAGCATCCTTGGCCTCCAGCCCACCTCAGTAACACACTCAATCTCCATGTTGGAAGCTATATTACCAACACCTCCACATCTCCCTGTAAACACCCCCGACTCCACGCTCCCCCGTCCCAACCTCTTTCGCTTTTCCCAACCGACCAGAACTCAGTTTAGTTAGATACTAGATGTTTTGAAATGATTTTTAATCTGTCTGAAAGGGGAGTGGAGTTCCACTGTTCAGAAGGGGTGTATATACTCTGTGTCTCCTGTATTTTATGGAAGATATTTGCAGAAAGCCAGAATCTACAGATCTAAGGATGTGCGGTAAAGACAAAAGATCATTATGAAGTGAACACAGACCTGAACAGTTCTGCACATGTTGTATTATTGTTAAAAGAGAATATATTATTGTTCTGCTGCACGGATCGCAGTAATCAAGGGATCAGACTGAGCAGGAATGTGTTTTATTTCCTTGATCTTGACTGTTTGTCTGTGGTGGACTGCAATGAAAATGACTAAGCCCAATGGTCTGAATCATACCTGCAGTCCCAGAACTGTTTCAGAATAAATATGAGCCTGAATAAAAGAGTTCAGAGCAGTAGATGTTTATTCAAAGTGTCAGTCTTAAGTCTGCGTAGCTTTTCTTTAACAAGTGCATTTTTCCTGAGGTATGACTCTTCAAACTAATGGGACCAGTGGGGGTTAGAATAATTTCTCAGTGTTGGATTTGATCGGTGCCTCAATTCCGATACAGCGTTGTTTACACCCTGTTTGCAGCATCCTAGCCTTACAGGCTGTACAACAATACGCAAATTAGAGGTGCTAGTTTTCTAGAAAACTAGCTAGACCAGACTTGTTTTGTGCTGTGTGCTAACTCAGATGCTGGTTTTGTTTTCTCTTTTTTAATCAGATGTCAGATGGCATTGCGGAGTGGCAGGTATCACTACCACTGACGTAAACTATAAAAGACCTGACAGAAGAGCAGCCTTAGATACTGTCAGACTGTGTAATAGGCAGCTGGATGGGTCGTGGTGATGGTGTTTTAGTTTTTTTCCCCAAAACATCGCACCAAGTGATTACTTGTTTTTGGAAGCCAGGCTGTTTGGTGTCTCCTGTTGTGTCATGCTCCAACATGTGTTGAGTATTTTGTGTGTGTGTTTTTCCACCTTTCACTCAAGTAAACAGAAAGGACAGTGTTCCCACAGCTTATCTGCTTCTCATCGTAATGAAACATTTCTGTGGTAAATCTAAGTCAATATTTTGTACTCCTTCTGTTCGGCAAACAAAGTGCTGTCTCTGCTGCTGTGTACAGGAGGAAGAACTCACTCTGTCATTGCATCACTCTGTCAGTATGTCAGAGACTGGAAACCTGGGCCGCCAGTGAGAGACTGCAGAGAAATCGTTGCTCATTTTCACATTTTAATGGTCGATATCTCCAGCACGTTCTCTCTAGCTACTTTTTTTGTGCTCCACAGGTGTCGGCAGTTTGTGGAGATGGTGAATGGTACAGATAGTGAGGTACGATGCTTTAGTATCCGCTCAAAACCCCAGGACAGTTATCCCGGTTCCCCAAGTCAAAGCCCCAGACATGGAGCCGCCAACCCCCACCTGCACAGCACAGGTGAGACACATACACACACTTCTGTGTTAATGGTTTCCTTGAGTGTTTAAACTTTACTGCAGCAAAGACCGCAGATTATATTAGTAGGTGATACAGGTGACCTACACCGCTTACATTACAGCCTAGGAATGATCTCGCATCCTTATTCTTAGTAAAAAATGTTAGTGGTTTATTCATGAAAACCAGGTGCATTCTAAGGCTACAATAAAGGGGCAATCAGTATCTCCCAAAATAGAGCATACAGCATCGAGGTGTGAGGAGCAGAAGCCATTTTAGTCATTCTCGTTTTCTGTTTTCACTCAGTGCTCTCATTTCTCTGCGCTCATTGTGTCTGTGTGTGTTCCCTTTTAAATTGAATTAAATAACTCTGCCTGTAAGTTTCGGATGTTTAATTTAAGTGGAGAAGGGTTTCTGACTGTCTTATTTATGCAGGTGCAGACAGTCCTACGTGCAGTAATGGAGTGACCCCTTCTAACAAAAACAAGAGCCACGGCAAATACCCCGGTGCAAGCTCTGCCTCTTCCTCTCCTTCCTCCTCCCCTTCTTCCGTTAACTATTCTGAATCCAACTCCACAGACTCCACCAAATCCCAACCACACAGCGCCACCAGCAACCAAGAGACTAGGTATATGTTTGTTTGTTTGTTTTCCTGCTTAAAAAGATGTGACTTTTATGGCTGAGAGTGCCACAGAGCATAATTGACCTTACTCACTGGGAGGGCTGAGTGTGTTTCCTTTCCCCCATCACTCAGAGGGCAATGCTACCCAGTACAGGCATGTGTTAAATGGCAGTTACACCCTCGAGTGGTCTCGGTGACTTTCTGAAGTCAGATGATGATGTGGCTATTCGATGGAGTGTGTTGTGGCAGTGCTATTTTCACAGTGACAGATGAAAGAAGTAAACCTGCAAAAAGAAACTGAATGTCACTGTACAAATGTAGCTAATAGTAATGGAGAAGTACATTTTAAATATATACACGCATCAACCCACATTTCATTTCTGCTTCTCTGTGCTCACAGGAAATAAACCCAAACCAGTGAATGCCATATAACTGTTAAACTACTTCGCACATAAACCACATGAACCCACACGTCAGATGAACAAGATTCTCTGTGAAAACTTACCACTCACTTTAAGTGCTCCATTAGCGTTCTCCTCCAAGTGTGTTGAGCTGTTCGATGATGACGATGGCTAAACCCATCCTTCATCGTTCAAGGCAGTAGACTGGTCATGACTGAACTGAGCTGGAAAACATCAAAACTGCCACTGACATCAGTGTGTGTGGATGCTTGTGTGTGTGTGTTTAGTGACAGCGAGATGGAGATAGAGGCGGAACACTACAGTAATGGAGTGGCAGAGAACTCCTCCACCCGCATCATGAATGGCACTTACAAGCACCAGGAGATCCTGCAAGGGGACGACAACAGTGTGGGCAATGGAGTAGCAGGTATATACACACACACGTACTGTATGTTTCAGGGCTCAGTAATATGTCAGTGACAGCTGGCCCAGTGTTTGAAATATTAAGATAATTACAGTCTGTAACTTGAGGACCTCTTTTAGTTTTTGCAAGTGATAATTGAAATGTAGGCAACTGAAGGCACTAGTGTTTGTTTTGGACTTCCCATTAGTACAGTGCCACATTCACTTGCCCTGTGTTCACCTGCCCCTAGCCGAGTAAAGGAAGCTTAGTTCTAAGACGAGCCGTTTGTCAACCACCAAAGAGGACGCCAGAGGCAAGAGCTGTGTTTCAGATATTCTTTATTGATAAAGTTATTAAAAATAAACAGACACAACCCCAGGCTTTTCAGCGACTCATTCATTTTAAAGTTTATTCTCCAGCGCATCCTGAAAAATAACACAAAGCCAAGCTGAGTTAGGAGAAAACGTTGAGCACAGCCTCACCTCCACCTGCCTCTTGGAGCTAACTCCTCGGTCTGTCCCCAGTCTTTTCCCAGTCTCGTTAACTTGCCAGAAAGATGGGGGAAGCAGGCGGGGATGTGGATTACCCAGGCTCTCTGCTGGAGTGAGGCACACATTCTTATCAGTATTGGCCTCATTGATGTAGTACTTGTTACTCCTTTTAGCCCAGAAATACCTGCTGTTTACAGTATTTACTCAGTAATAGGTTTCTAATACAACCTTCTTTGTTTAAATGCCCCCCCCCCCCCCCCCCCCTCTCTGAACAGTTGCTAAACCAAGCTGTGCTATGATTTGGGTATTTTAATATTTGTATTAAGTATTTTAAATATTTAATATTTGTCTCCAAGGTTACGGAGCACAGAAGAGTCAACGTGATGCCCTGGACTGCAACGAATAGGCCTTTCAGCCACTGTTATACTCATTTTCACACTTGTTTATTTGACTCTGGCCATTAAATGTACAGGGTGGGCCATTTATATGGATACATCTTAATAAAATGGGAATGGTTGGTGATATTAACTTCCTGTTTGTGGCACATTAGTATATGGGAGGGGGGTAACTTTTCAAGATGGGTGGTGACCGTGGCGGCCATTTTGAAGTCGGCCATCTCCTGGAAAGTGTATTGGTCGTCGTGGGCCAGTTGAATGGCCCTCAAGGTCTCCCGATCTGACCCCCTTAGACTTTTATCTTTGGGGTCATCTGAAGGCAGTTGTCTATGCCGTGAAGATACGAGACGTGCAGCCCCTGAAACTACGGATACTGGAAGCCTGTGCTAGCATTTCTCCTGCGGTGTTGCTATCAGTGTGTGAAGAGTGGGAGAAGAGGGTTGCATTGACAATCAACACAATGGGCAGCACTTTGAACACATTTTATAAGTGGTCAGAAACTTGTAAATAACTCATGAAAGAATAAAGTTACACCATTGTTTTTCTCGCGAAATTCTCAATAGGTTTGATGTGTCACATGACCCACTTCCCATTGAACAAAACAAAAGTTGGATCCAAAATGGCCACCATGGTCACCACCCATCTTGAAAATTCCCCCCTCCCATATACTAATGTGCCACAAACAGGAAGTTAATATCACCAACCGTTCCCATTTTATTAAGGTGTATCCGTATAAATGGCCCAAATGGTGATACTGGTGATCTTTAATCCAGTTTGTTGGTCACACTCTGGGGGAATATATTTGATGCATATTACTATATATTGGCGATATAGTATATAGTGAGGAGATGCTAGCACATGTTTCATAAATGACCATTGAATAAAACCCCACAAACAAGCTCCTCTCTGGTCTTCTCTCTCTGTCAGAGGACAACTGTGGCTCACGGCAGCTGTGCGGGGGCAACCAGGCAGCCACGGAGCGGATGATCCAGTTCGGCCGTGAGCTGCAGGCCCTCAACGAGCAGCTCTCACGCCAGTACGGCAAGAACGCCACACACAAGAAGATGCTGCAGGTAGGAAGCACTCCCGGACTCGGACTGAAAAAGGAGCCAGTCCGTCATCATTAGATACATGTAGCTCCACTGCACTCTGTCAATTATAAATGGACATTATCTGCCACTTTTGACACTGAGGACTGTTACAAATGTTGCTTGAGCCAGTGGATCTTGAGTGAAGGCTTTGCTGTGGTGTGTAAATCTGGAGTGGAGCTGTTGCTAGAACACCTCTATAACACCACACACGACAGTCTGTTAAACAAGTGCAGAACATGCATTTGACAATATCATAGTTTTAAGTGCTAGCGTTGTTTAGCTTTATTTTAAGCTAGCAGCTTCAGTACAAATCTGTTCTGTAGCGTGGAGGCAGGTTCACCCTATAACAGGCTTCTCATTACCATAAGGGGAGTTTTTGAGTGTACTGGGTTAGAGATCATTCACGCAGCTATGTAATGTCGGAGTAACAGGGTTTCCAGTGGAAACCACATATTAAAAAAGATTTTTGAGAACGGGCCAGGGAGCCTTTACACTCCTCTCACCAGGATCTAGAAGTGTAAAAATATTCGGGGCATCTCACGTGAATGACTCATGAATGAGCATGATGTTTAAATGAGGAGAAGAGAGGAGACAGGAGCGAGATGTAAACTATTTCAGAGGTTTGAGGTTGTGGACACAAGCCAGAATTATGTGAGGGGGAAATGACCTGAGATTGAGATTTGGACTTGGATATAAGGAGTTTATCATTTATTTCTTAATTTAAATTCTAATTTTTTTAAAATTTTTTAATTCATAGGAAATCCCGTAATGTGAATAGAATCTGCACAAACCCAGTCCAGTGGCGAGAACCTGTGCCCATTAGCAGATGATGGAGTTGATTGCTGTTATATTTGCCTGCATATCTCTCTCATACCATCTCTCTCTCTCTCTCTCTCATACCATCCCCCTCTCTCTTTTTCTCTCTCTTTCTCTCTCTCTCTCTCATACCATCCCCCTCTCTCTCTCTCTCTCTCAAATACCATCCCTCTCTCTCTCTCTCTCAAATACCATCCCTCTCTCTCTCTCTTTCTCTCTCTCTGTCTGTCTCTCTCTCTCTCTCTCTCTCTCTCTCACTCCCCTGACCCTACAGTAGGGAAGTGATGAGTCACTCAGAGTTTGGCAGTCAGACCTAGTTTGATCTTTTCTGCATGTGTGTGGTTACTAGCCCATATTAATGTTTCCTCCAGCTTCTGTTTGTTTTCTAGTTGCCAAAGTTGATGGACACACTGTGGGAAAGGTTATTCACCCTCACGCTAGCGCTGGCAACCACCACTCTCACTGCCTTTTATATATGTGTGTGTGTAGGATGCATTCAGTCTGTTGGCGTATTCAGACCCTTGGAACTGCCCAGTGGGCCAGCAGCTGGACCCCACGCAGAGAGAGGCCATCTGCTCTGCCCTTAACAGCGCCATATTGGGTAAGAACAAATATATTTATATAAACCGACATTGCTATATATAACCCACACTGCTAATATTACATCAAGAGCCCTGTGGATATGTTGTAGGTTCCTTATGTGCCAGCAGTAATCTGCAGTGAAGATTAGCAATCTCATGTAGGACATCGGTCTCCTGTCTCTTGTAGTGCTGGCACCTGTCGAGGGGTGGGATACGTATCGAGCAACAAGTTGACAGTCAGTTCTTCAAGTTGATGTTGGAAGTAGATCATCTGGGTGAAAGAATCCAAGCTGCTCTGACAGAGGCTGTGGGATTGTGATGGTCATTGTATTTTGGTCAGAGCATGTCTAAAACACAGCAGGTCTTTTCAAAGGAAGGAGAACAGTGATCCGGTGATAAATAGTTAACGCTGTCTCTAATAGAACGTGCGATGCATCTTGCTTCATACAGAGTTAAGAAGCCGCAGACATTTCTGAGTGTAGTTCACTCCCTTGGTGCGTTAGTGAGCCTTGGCTGCCCATGATCCTCTGGGTGGTCACCGGTTATGTTTCCTTGGACCTCCTACTGTTTTGGAGCTGCTCTGACCCAAATGTTATTGTCAGTACAGTTTTGCCAGTGGTTCAACACCAATATCAATCTCTGACTGTTTGCTTGCTGCCTATTGTACCCCGCCACACCCTCGACAGGGGGCTCTGGAACCAAATAAAACATGTTCCTCACTTCACCTCTCAGTAGTTTTAATATTGTGGTTGATTTGGCTACAACCCAAAAAATGATATCTTAATGAAATGAACTCTCCACCTCTGATTGCTGTAACTTATTGAGCGCTTGTGTCTCCTGCAGAGTCTCAGAACCTGCCTAAACAGCCTCCTCTGATGCTAGCACTGGGCCAGGCCACAGAGTGTGTGCAGCTCATGGCCCGAGTGCGCTCCGGCTCCTGCTCCTTCGCCAGGGTCGACAACTTTTTGCACTAGCACCAGTCCAGGTGACAATGCCCAACTCTCTGCCACACACACTCATACACACATACCAGTTAAAAATCACAGCCTCCAATAACTTTAAAGAACATTGGCTGAATACCAATGTATAAACGATGTCAGTGTAAACAGTGCTGCACAGATGTGTAGAAGTTGTAAGAAATTAAGATATTTTGTCTAGAATGCAGTATGGAGCATTCATATCCTTCTGAATAATGAGTATAAAGTATGCCTTGTATTTGACGCTGTGGTGAGTAACTTAAGGGAACACCTTAAAATTACAGTTTCAAAACGCTTGATGCTATTTTCTCCTCGTGAGCCTCTTGGCGCTTTTCCACTGCATGGTACCTACACGACTCGACTCTACTCACTTTTTGTTACCTGCTCCGTTTTCCACTACAAAGGCTCCACCCCCAAAACATAGCTAGTGATGTCACACAACACTGTCACTAATGGGAACCACAGGCTTTGGGAACCACAACAGCAGCAGCAGTAACGTTAAAGGCTAAGCACCACTTAATGGACCTCCATGAATATTCCACATTATTGTAGTTACTGACAGATATAAGTATGAATTAAAATGAAAATAGCAGCTTTAAAACTGACAATTTTATTAAATTGACGGAAAAACCCGAGCTCGCTACGGAAATTCTCGAACGCGACCGTGACGTCACTGGTGGACAACAGCTGAACAACGCCGCGGTAAAACACCGTTATGACGGACTGTTATGACAGTATCTAGCTAAATAACCAACATTATTCATGACAGTAGCCTAGCAATAAGCTAAACTCAAATGTAGAGGTACCGTTATTCTTGTAAATGTGATCGAAGTCGAACTCGAATTCATCCGACACTATAAACCTCCATAATGCAGCTACGTAGCCGAGTATAATCTGAGACACCGAGTTTAGCGAGTCAAGCTAACGTTAACTAACACCAACTAAAACAGGCGAAGTGAGTGTCCTCACCCTGTTTACCTCCATGTTACAGAGGCTCTTCAACACCTTTCGTTGGTGTCCTTACATGCCCATATTGTTGGAAAAGCGCCAGTGAAATGAGCTACAGATAACGGAGTGAGCGGAGGGTCCTTTCCAAAGTGCCCGTTTAAAGTGGACAAATGTAGTCCATTTTCTGGATATTTTGGGATCTTTGGGCCGTTTGTTCACAGATGTCCCACTGTACATTGAATGATTGCAGCCAAAAACAACACACCTTTTCCTCATTTTGCATTAAATTAAGTGCAGCTTCTAGAGTTGTTGTCCACCATCTACGTCACAGGCAAGACGCCTATTAGAGTTTCCCAACACCGCTGGGGGGGGACCAACGGTCTTTTAAACCTTATTCCTTCAATTAGTAAGAAATAACATGTTTTCTGACGATCAATAAACACAAGTTAGGAACTCAAACTCCACTGTGTTTATTTGTTTGACACTTTCATAGAGCTGCTGCTTAGCCTTTAAACATTGTTTACTTATTGTATGTTCACGTGTTGTTTTTGTTGTTGTTTGGGAATGAACATATGAGTTTAGACAAAGGGGGTAGAGTTTGTTTTTTCTTTCTTTGCTGTACATTTCAGCCGTCGCTGGATTTTTTTGTCGACCAAGAATCAAAGAACATTTCAACCTCTTTAAAGGACCTTGGTGCTATTTTACAAGCTGCCTTTGTGATTCAGATAAAAACATCCGTGATCATTGCTGTAACCTGAAGATTTTACAAACAGTTTGTGCTGCGTATGCACTTCTTCAAGTTTGACAAGGTTTGACATGTCACAGTTTTGTCCCTACTCCGTTTGGTTGGTATTAAAATTCCCAGTTCCCGGTAACAAGTCTGACTTATGGAAAAGCAATAGGGAATAAGGCAGAGTCAAGTAAAGTAGGGACCGTTCAGTGGAAAAGCGCTGTCTGACATTATTCAGGGCTCAGCACTGCAGAAACTGCGCATGTACCTTTTAGAAGTGGGTGGAACCCCCACACCTCCCCTTGACTCCAGCACAGTACTGTAATAGTGAATCACACTCTGAACCTGTAGGGGGTGCACAGGAGCAAAACACCAAATCTTACCGAGTGTTCCTTTAATTCTGCTCACATTGTAACATTTCAGTCTGTAATACGTACTTTTCTGTGTTGAACGTTAAAGTACAAAGTGTGTGTGTGTGTGTGTGTACTCCTCAGGCAATGTTCAGGACAACTAAGAGGAGGACTTTCAAGTTGATTGCCATGAGGAACACGCCGATTTGAAAGTGTGTCGCTTGCCACTTGCCGGAGGCAGTCCGAAAGAGGAATGACTAGAAACGTGCAGGAGGAGGAGGAGAGAGGCTTCTTTTTAATTTTAGTATTATCAAATACAAATTGTGTGACACTATTTAAAGATAATTAATTATTATTCCGTTTATCTAGTCATTTTTATTTTAGTTTCTATTTTGTCCGTTTGTTGTGCTCATCTTGATCCAGATTTCCCTTTTTCGTTTTTATGGGTGGATTCAATGCATAGTGTTCTCAACATGCATCATATCAAGACATGCACCACAGTAAACTCTTCTTGAAAGCGTAAGAAGTCTCCCTTATTCAGAACTCAGGTATTTGACACGTGTCGTTTTAGCGTGGGACACTGCAGAACCAGGTGTTGCTTTTATGGCCTCGCTCATGTTACTGAAATTTGACTGGCTACTGTACCACTTAACTACAGTTTTAAGGTGTTTGATATCCAGGAGGTTGCAGTAGAGCGAGCTCAGTTGTTCCCTTCACATTGTCTTTTGAGACAATTGAAGTCGTGTGAGAAAGTGCACGGCTCCCGCGTGTCTCGCATCCAAGCTCTCGTAGTAAAAGCTCAGGCACCAGCACCAGTCTCTTATTAGATATGAAAACACACCGTTACGTCACACACCCGGCCTCGGGTTCGACTGTAACCAAGTCTATTTTTTACAAAACTCTGATCTCTCTCCAAAAAGGCTATTTTAATTACTATCTTTCTAGGGTACCATACGAATATTGTGTAACCCCCCCCCCCCCAGCTTTTATTTTGTTTTATGATTTTACATAGGTTTATCAGGATTAACCTGTGGGTGTCTGATTGTATGCTGATGTAACAAATAAAAACCTGTCAAGCTTTTGTCAAAGAAAACCAAGGATATAAATCGAATTCATTTGGAGTATTTCAGCTTGGACTTCTTACACTAAGTCTGTTTTGTTTTTCTGTATCCACTCAGTTTTTATAGTGAGGAAGAATGAGTGACAAGTACTGACATCTCTCTTAGCTCAGTATTCACAGTTAGACCCCGTTCTCTGAGACACTGTATCGACCGTTTTGAATCATAGCGTACGAAATTGAAAATCAGACCCCAGAAATGAGCAGAAAGTGCTAATGTTTGCAGTGAAGTCATCAGGTCGTTTTATCTACACCTTCTTTAACCCTCACCTCGTCCCCCATTTACATCCCTGCACTCCCTTTTCTCCTTCCTAAGAAAGCATTTCATGGGCTTCATAATCTGCAGCAGCATCATGACACTGACTCAGTCACTGTTGGACATGTGGCTACAGCCTGGTTGATGTTTCTCTCTGGTCAGATCCTTTATATTTTATTTTCTTTTTCTATGATACTCTCCCATTTTAGATGCTTTCCGGGGCCCACGTGGGGTGGCGTACGTTTCACGTTCATGTGTTTTAACCCAGTATTTCGCCCAGTCAGCCAGCGAGTGGTGCTCCACTGTGTTGTTGAATGTAGCCTAGCCGTTTACTCCGTTTATTACTCAAGTTTCGCTGCTGGCCACCATGAGATTGTTTGTTACATCCCTCATTTTGCACCTAAGCGTTTGACATGTTGCATTGTATTTTTTCAGTTATACCTCACTCACTTTGCGAACAACCCTGTGTAGCTTGTTCGTGTCGCAGGAAGCAGTAGTAGAGACTGTGCAGTAAGCGGGTCTGGTCGACCTGCTCGACAGGCGGGCCGCGTGGGGCTGAGGGATGGTCCAGAGATTCTGTACATACTCCTTGATCATCAACAGGAGCTAAAAAGCCAAAAACAGGACTGTAGAGAAGAAAAAATAAAGTACACCTCTGACCACAAGGGTCTGGCTACTTCTCTGGCTACTGCTTTGTAAACTCTGATAACCCAGTAATCCACGTTGAAGTAGGCGTATGTTTAATCGCGTCATTCTCCAGTAGATGAATTGAAGAAGACGCCCGATTGGTCGCATGGAGACATCTTGTGTAACTCTTAACAGAGCCGTGATCGTTAGATACTGACACACACACACACACACAATGTTGGCTCAGAGCTCATACCGTTACTGACGTGTAAGTAGTGGAGCTTGTGTTTTGGGATTGATCTCCTAATGGCAAAAGGAAAAAAAAAAAAAACATCTTTGGGAATTCATGATAATATTAACACCCCAGCTGTATATTGCCATTTGAAAGTGTACCATCGTAGAACAAAGATCTCAATTAGGGACCTACAGTATACAATGAAGGGAAAGAAATCAGCAGAAAATCCTCCCAGGACACATTTGTCCCTCTTTGCTTGTCCACGTAGTGCCATCTTGTGCCTCGGATGACAGAGAAGCAGGACAAATAGAGCTAAAGCTGAATACAAGCTGTGCACAAGTTACTTCTGTTATGATTTCAGTTTTATCTGAGTTTTGATTTTAGCCATTGTGAACTGATTTACCCTCTACTTAGCATGAACCTTTGAAAACCTTTAAAACGACATAAAAAAGGAAAACAATAATGAAAAAAAAAATAGAAAAAACTATGTACTGGAAACATGTTAAAGAAATATTGTACTCATTTAATTTTGACAGAATTATTTTTATTAAAATACACATCCATGAGCATATGTCTGTCTCTGCTGTTATTTTGTGTGGTTTCTTTGTTTGCAAAAAAGCGCTACAATTATCTGGACGTAACCGGGGCCCAGCAGCGTGGACGGTATTGACGGTACATCACGGCGCTTGGTTAGTAATGCTCTTTTATTCACAGTCCTGGAAGAAGTCAGAAGATGGGCCCCACCCAGCGTCCAAGGACACACACTAAACAACAGAAGGTGACTGTTCTGGGCGACGTGGGGATGATGGATTACCACAACACAACTGAAGCCACCAAGCGACTCAAAGCACACATCACCAACTACACAACTACACTGCAGATACAACACAACACTCCTTTACTTTTACCCTCACCACGGTGACTACAGAGGCATGCTCAGAGCCATTTTCCAAGGCTTCACCCCTGACTCAAAGGGGAACTGTGGTAGCTGCCTCTGTGTAATGGAGCAAAGCAGTGTGTTTCAGACGCATTTCTATTAAAACAGGATCGGCGGCTTCTACACGCGTTAATAGGGGGAGTGGCTGTTTGACAATGTCCATGTGTGAGTGAGAGAATGGGTGAAACTTCATAGGAGTGTGTGTGTAAGTGAGAGAGACGGTGTGTGTGTGAAACTGTCCACAGGTGTGTGATTGAGTACGAAACTGTTCATAGGAGTCTGTGAGAGAGAGAGAGAGAGACTAACTGGGCAATTGATGTCCCATTTAAGGTGTGTTCCTGCCTTGGTTTCACCTTCTGAATCACCCTATGATTCTTGGTAGGTTCTGCACCCACCACAATACTGACGATGAAGTGGTTATAGAAGAATGAACAAATTTAAAATAAGGCATGTCATTTTTTGTTGTTGTTTTGTTTGTTTGTTATTTATCTACACAATTTATTATTTCAGATATAATTTACACAAATAAAAAGATACAAGGCTCCCACAAGCTGCCAGAACAGCTCTCAGTGTGTGAAGAGTGGGAGAAGAGGGTTGCATTGACAATCCAACACAATGGGCAGCACTTTGAACACATTTTATAAGTGGTCAGAATCTTGTAAATAACTCATGAAAGAATGAAGTGACGTTAAAACCAAGCACGCCATTGTTTTTCTTGTGAAATTCCCAATAAGTTTGATGTGTCACATGACCCTCTTCCCATTGAAAAACAAAAAAACAAAAGTTGGATCCAAAATGGCCGACTTCAAACAAGAACTGCTTCAGTTGCCGACATAGACTCTGGGTCCATAAAGGTGACATCTACCATTTTAATTAAACAACCGTTTTAATAAAAATTAAAATTTGCTCCTCTCCAGTCCTAGTTTGCCCAAAAAACCAGTCTGATATGTTTACAAAGCGGTGTAAACAAGTAAAAAAAAATCTAAGTGGCTTGGTTAGACAA
>NC_089810.1:5145775-5150775 GCF_029633855.1 Hoplias malabaricus
TACTGATGTAAATGGCCAGTTTCGCTTGACCAAGGATAAAATTCAACAATTGGCACTTGGCCCTCTCCTTCTTGTTGTATTTAAAACCCAGGATAAAAGTGTGCACGGTAAAAATCACATTAAAAGCCATAAAAGCTGTCTGTAAAAAATCAAAAAGGGGACGTAGCCTAAAACATCTCATAAAAGCGTGAAAGACAGTTTCCCTCTGTGTGCAAAAAGGGCAAACTGGTGCAACCTCAGGGTTTAAAACAGAGATAAAAGAGTTGACAGGTAAAATCCCATGTAAAACCCTCCACTGGAGGTCAGCAGCTCTTTTTGTTAACGGTGGCTTGTACAACGCTCTCCACTCAGGCTTTACATCATCACCCAGAGATAGAACCTCCCTCCACGGCGTGTCCACCCTCCCATTCAGTCTCTTTTTGTTTAGCGCTTTCACGCATGCTCTGTACAGCAGCTTCCCGGATGCACTGTCCAACTTCATACAGGACTCCCCCTTACACTCCAGCAGGGGCCCCTCGCAGTCCTCCAGGTCAGGGGCCAGGATGAGAGCAGGAAAGGGGTCGTCCTCTGCAGGCCTAGTCACCCCTGCACCGTAGTCTATCAACATCCTAAGTTCCTCAGGGGTCAACGCTGTCCTCCACTTGCACAGAGACCGAGATACCACGCGCAGAGACCTCAGGCCTAACCGTGCAGTCAGTCTCTCTGTACCGGAAAGATCAGGTCCCGCAGTGTCCACCAGTTGACGCAGTGTGGTGACCCCCGAAGAAACCAAGACTCTGGTCAGTGCAGGAGTCGACAGGCCTGAAATGTCCATCCGGGCGCCGTGAAGCAGAGGTTCCTCCAGCAGCCAGTGCAGCGTTGTACTCTCTGGTCCTTTGACTTTAAAAAAACTCCATATTTTAAAAAGCCCACGATAAAATGCAGGTAAACCAGCAGTGTCCAGTAACTTTGGGTTCATTAAAAACAGGGTCCTGTCCATCCCCAGGCCTCCCACTGTGTGCAGGATCCTGCAGGCTACCTCCCTCCAAACCAGTTCCTTAGGTCCAGTAAACAGTCTTTGTGCAAACTGGAGGCGGAAGGCAGCCACCCTGCTGGCTAAATGAATGAGCCCCTGCCCTCCCTCATCCTTGGGAAGATGAAGAACTCCCTGAGGAACCCAGTGAAGTCGATCCCAAAAAAAATCCACCAGCAGAGCTTGAAGATTGGCCAGCAGGCCTGGTGGGGGATCGACACACGCCAGTTTATGCCACAGGGAGGACGCAGCCAGGTTGTTGATGATGAGAACTCTACCTCGGTATGACATTTGAGGGACCAGCCACATCCATCTATTCAATCTTCCCTTCACCTTTTCCAGCACACCATCCCAGTTCCTTTCTTCAATAACACTGTCCCCCAAATGCACACCGAGGTATTTAAACCCGCCCGTCCCCCAGGCCAGTCCATCAGGGAGTCTGGGTTCTTCACCTTCCCAGTCCCCGAGTAAAACTGCTTCGCTCTTTGCCCAGTTTACCTTTGCAGAGGATAAAATGTTAAAATCATGTAAAACATCAACTAAAACATTTACATCATCTTGAGCACTGATAAGTACAACAAGGTCGTCTGCATAAGCAGAGACATGTAATGGGGCAGTACAATCTGGAACATAAAAACCCTCCAGTCCCTCCCTCAGCTTACAGAGCAGGGGCTCAATGGAGAGTGAGTACAACATACCCGACAGTGAACAGCCCTGTCGGATCCCTCTAAAAACTTTAAAAGGAGCACATAAACCACCGTTAACTTTCAGCACACTCTCAATGTCACCGTACAGAACCTTGATCATGGCAATAAAACCAGGGTTGAACCCAAAGCTCTCCAGAACCTTCCAGAGATACCCGTGTTCAACCCGGTCAAAAGCCTTTTCCTGGTCTAGAAATATGAGACCAGTCTTTAACCCCAATAGCCTGGAGACGTCCAAAACATCACGAATTAAAAAAACGTTGTCAAAGACAGACCTACCGGGTACACAGTACGACTGGTCAAAGTGAACCACCTGCTCCATCACCTTCGCCAGTCTCGAGGCCAATGCTTTCGAGAGCAGTTTACAATCGGCGCACAGCAGAGACACGGGGCGCCAGTTCTTCAGTTCGGACAGGTCCCCCTTTTTCGGCAGCAGCGTCAGCACCGCCCTCCTGCAACTCAAAGGAAGCTTTCCATCACGTATGCTGCACCCGAGGACCTCCAGCACATCCTGGCCGATGACCGACCAGAAAGTCTTGTAGAACTCTACTGGTAGGCCATCAATGCCAGGAGCGCGACCATTCTCCATACCATTGAGGGCCTCATGCAGCTCTTCCAATGAGAGTTCAGCATCCAGCTGCGCCACTGCCGATTGCGACAGTCTGGTCATATTCCTGAGGAACCTGTCCTCCACCTCCTGCGTCGCCGTGCGCTCGCTCTCATACAGCTTTGAGAAAAAGCTGACTGTTCGCTTGCGAATGTCAGCAGGATCATTAAGGAGATCCCCTGATTCTGATCGCACAGCGTGCATGTACCGCTTCTGTCCATTTCTACGCTCAAGACTAAAGAAGAACTTAGAAGGAGCATCCAGTTCATTCACGCACTGAAATCGTGAGCGGACCAGCGCCCCCTGTGCTGTTATACCCAATAAATCAGCCAGAGCAGCCTTCTTTTTGTTGAGAGCTCTAATATGCTCTAAATCTCCTGTGGCCTCCGCAAGACCCTGGAGCCCCACTATTCCAATCTCCAGAGCTTTAAGTGACCTAGTAATGTCCCTCGTGACATTGAGAGTATACTGTTGACAGAATAATTTAACACTGGCTTTGGCTACGTCCCACCATTGCTGAACAGAGGTAAAATCATTTCTCTTTGCTCTAAAAACAGCCCAGAAAAAGGTAAAAGACTCTTTAAAATTGGCATCTTCTAAAAGTGTGGTATTAAAATGCCAGTACGCACTCCGCGGCTTCACCTTTGTTTTTAAGATAGTTCCCTGGACCATAGAGTGGTCAGAGATTCCTACCGGGGCAATAAAACACCGTGTAAAAAGAGATCGTTGGTGTCTAAAACAATAAAAGCGGTCCAGTCTGGCCAGCGAGAGCATGTTATCTTTACTGTGGGCCCATGTGTACTGTCTTTGTTCATAATGGAAACTTCTCCAGACATCACACAACTCATGGGCCTCCAGCATCTCGCAAAGACGCTTCCGTGAAGCCGCGTGAGGTTCGCCATGATTCCGGTCTGTTTTGTGTGCTGTACAGTTAAAATCTCCACCCAAGACTAAAAACTCTGTGGAGTCACAACTTTTTAAAAGAGAGCTCAGTGCGTCTAAAAACAGTAACCTCTCAGCTCCTAGTGTTGGAGCATAGACGCAGATAAAAACAAAAGTGTCTTCTTCAAAGACAGCCCTCACTTTTAAAAGTCGTCCCTTTAAAACTTCCTCCACTGTATAAGAGACCGGAATAAAAGACTGTGAGAAAAGGAGTGCCACCCCACCGCTAAGGGATGAGTTGTGGCTTAGAACAGCGAGCCCACTCCACTCCTTCGCCCACTCAGCAGCATTTTCCACATCACTGTGGGTTTCCTGCACAAAGACAACATCAATACGTTTGTGCTTAACCAGCTCATAAAACTTTGCCCTTTTCTCACAGTCCCTTGCCCCATTAATATTTAAGGTGGCGATTTGAAAACCTTCCATTAAAAAAGGTTAAAAAAAAGAGGGGACAAAAACAATCAGAGATAAAAGTCCGTTCAGGAGTCGTCTTCACACTGCACTTTGTTCAGTTTGGTCAGTAACTTTTTTAGTCTAAACGTCTCCTGCTCCGTAAAAACCCCCTCCTCCGCAAGTGTTTGACGTCCCGTATAAACTGTACACTGTCTGGGAAATGTTCCTCCACCCTCACACCCTTCTGTCCTTTAGTAACTCGTAAAAACTTTCTAATTTCTTCAACAGTGTACAGTTGAGGCCTGTTCTCTTCCTGGGAGCACACAGACCATCCCGAGTCAGAGAGAGAGCCCTCACTGGTCCGAGTCTCTGTCGTCCACTGCCGTCACATCTTGTTTGGGCCTGTTTTTTTCCCTTTCCCTGGCCCCTCTTCTTCCTCTTATGAGGAATTTTAAAAACGGACTCAACCTCCATCAGGTTTACTCCTTCAGCCTCCTGTTCTGCTTCTCGGGCTGGAGCCAGTTCAGAACAGCTGTGCTGCACCCCTCCGTCCCTCTCCTCCACGTAAACACCACCAGAGCCCCCCCCACAAGGCCCCGCCGAAGAGGGCCCCACCTCGGCCGACACGGCCTCGGCAGCCACCCTAACAGCAGGCCCCACCGAAGATGACCCTACCACAGCCGACGCGGCCCCAGCAGCCACCCCAGCAGCAGGCCCCGCCGAAGAGGGCTCCACCGCTTCCGACGCGGCCCCGGCAGTCACCCCAACCGCAGGCCCCGCCGAAGAGGCCTCCACCGCGGCCCCGGGAGACACCCCATCAGCAGGCCCCGCCGAAGAGGGCTCCACCACGGCCGACGCGGCCCCAGCTTCCACCCCAACAGCAGGCCCCGCCGAAGAGGGCCCCACCACGGCCGACCCGACCCCGGCAGCCACCCCCACAGAGGGCTCCGCCAAAGATGGCTCCACCACGGCCCCGGCATCCACCACAACAGAGGGCCCCACTGAAGAGGGCTCCACCACCGCCAGCGCGGCCCCAGCAGCCACCCCAGCAACGTCGGACCCTACGGAAGAGGTCTCCACCACGGCCAACGGGGCCCCGGCAGCTCCCCCAACAGCAGGCCCCGCTGATGAGTGCTCCACCACAACAGCGGATCCCACCGAAGAGGGCTCCACCACGGCCAACGCGGCCCCGGCAGCCCCCCCAACAGAGGTCCCCGCCGAAGAGCGCTTCGCTGCGGCCAACGCGGCCCCGGCAGCCACCCCAACAGAGGGCCCCCCTGAAAAAGGCTCCACCGTGGCCAGCACGTCCCCGGCAGCCACCCCAACAGCGGACCCCCCCGGT